>NW_007249428.1:1053143-1129454 GCF_000164805.1 Carlito syrichta | reverse complement strand
TATAAAAAGATACCTGCACACGTATGTTTGTCACAGCATTGTTCACAATAGCAAGAACCTGGAAGCAACCATGCTGTCCATCAAAAGAGGATTGGATTAAATAACTGGTACATATTCACAATGGAATACTACGCAGTCATAAAAAAGAACAAAATCATGAATTTCACAGCAAACTGGATGGAACTAGAGTCTATAATACTGAGTGACCTCTCACAGAAACAAAGATCTGCGTATCACATGTTCTCACTCACATAGTGGACATTGATCAACCACCATAATACCATAAGAAAATGACTGACAGTAGTGGAAAACTATGGGGTGGGGGAGATGGGATTAATGGTAGTAAATATCTGTCTGGGGATGGGGAGATACCTCTTATTAACAAGGGTACCTGAATGAAGCATGTTTGTATAACTAACCCTTAACTGTACCCCACAATATCATAATAAAAATATTGATAAAAAATAAAAAAATAAAGGCTGAAAAAATAAAAGAAAGAAAGAAAGAAATAGAGATTCACTATATCCCAGTACTTTGAGAGAACAAGGCGAGAGGACTGCCTGAGCTCAAAAAAAAAAAAGGAGAAGAAGAAGCAGGAACAACAGCTGCCCCGTGTTGCCCTGCAACCTGGGGTCTTTAGCCTTCCGGATCCTGTCCACAAGAAGGCCTCTACGGCTGGCTTCCAGTAGTCTAATTCTAAACATAACCCTAAACCAAGCTCTAGTCCTAACACCAACCCTAACCCTAACATAGACAAAACACTATCCATATCTTAACACTAACCCACATCCTAACAATGAAAAGAACCATCCCGGAGTTAGCCCTAAACCTAATTCTAACTGTAATTCTAAGTCTGTGCCTTATCTGAAAGCTAACCCTAAACCTAAACCTAGCCCTAGTTTTATTTGAAACTCTAGCCTTAACCCTAGCCTAAATCAAACCCTTAATTTAACCCAAAACCAAGCAATAGCCTTAACTCTAACCATAACTCTAGCTCTATCCCTAATCATAACTTTAACCCAAGATATATGTGCAAACCTAAACCTAACACTATCTGTAACCCTAATAAAATCCCTAACCTTAACCAGAACCTAGCTCTAATTTTGATTTGAACTCTAAGGCTCACCCTAAAATGAAACCTAGTTCTAACCCTATGCTTATATCTAACCATAACCTAAGCTCTAGCCCCATCCCTAACCCTAAAACTAAACCTAACCATACATCTAAGCCCAGCCCAAAACCTAACTAAAGCCCTAACCCTTAAGCTAACCCCATCCTTAACCCTAGTACTAACACTAGCTCTAATGTTAAACCTAACTCTAATTCTAACCCTAACCCTAACTCTAATTCTATGCCTAACCTTAACATTTACCCTTCCTGAAATTCTAAGCCTAACGTCTAACTATAACTCTAACCCAAACCCTACTCTAAACCTAAACATAATCCTTGCTTCTGTTACAGTACACTTAGAATGATGGTCTCCAACTGCATTCATGTTACTTCAAAGGACATGATTTTGCTCTTCTTTATTGCTGCTTCATATTCCATTGTGTATATGTACCACATTTTATTGTTCAGTCCACTTTCAATGGGTATGTGGGTTGGCTCCATGTTTGTGCAATTGTGAATAGTGCTGCAATTCGTGGCCAAGTTCTCAATAGCAAATACAACAAAAGCTAAGACTGACAGATGGGACCTTATCAAACTAAAAAGTTTTTGCACAGCAAAAGAAACCATCAAGAGAGTACAGAGACAACATGGAATGGGAAAAAATATTCACAAGCTGTGCAACTGACAAATGCCTAACATCCAAGATCAACAAGGAACCAAACAAGTTGACAGGGGAAAAAAAGTTAAAAAGTGGGCAAAATATATGAACAGACACTTCTCAAAGGAGTCAACAAACAAGAAAAAATGCTCAGCCTCGCTAATCATCAGACAAATGTAAATCAAAGCTACAGTGAGATACCACCTCACACCAGTAAGAACAGCTATTATTAAAAAGCAAAAAAAACCAGATGTTGGCAAGGCTGCAGAGAAAAGGGAATGCTTCTACTACACTGTTGGTGATATTGTAAGCTATTTCAACATTTTTGGAAAGAAAACAGTGTGGCGTTTTCTTTAATAACTAAAAATTGAACTATCATATGATCCGCCAATCCCACTTCTGGGAATACACTCAACGGAACATAAATAATTCTACCCAAAAGACACCTGGGTAGAGACTTTTTAACAGTTAGAGTGAGGCCCTCTTTGCTGGGGATATAATTGGGTAAGGGAACTTGATACTGTTTTCTCCTGTATTCTGGCTTAGATACTATTTGCCTTACCTAAATATTTCAAAATGGGAAACTCATAATTTATTATTCAATTTACTTAAGAATTGTCTTTTCATATCACAAGCTTTGCATGTTACTTACTTTTTCTTGGTGAGACCCAACCAAGTCTTTTTCCTCTAGAGACTATACTAGGGAAGAAAACTGTTTGGAGAGATTACTTTATTTGAATTTCTTCCAAATATTCTAACTAACTCATCTATGATGACCTTACAGATTCTTTTATTTAAAATAGTGCAGATGTAAAAGTCTTAGACTCTGTCTGAAAAATATAAACTGAAGAGTGATTTTCCTGATAACCCAAGAGTTATCTGAAAACTCAAATATTTGCCCAAACTGGGTTATGTCTTCAGTCAGCATCTAGTCCTCTAGATGTGATTTAAAAAAAAAAAATCCTTAAGTCCGTAATTTCTTATAGAAATTACTCGGAGGTCTCAATATCCTGTGATGAGATTGCAGAGATATAAGGACATGTGTTTAATTAGACAGGAGGTGTTCTTAGAGGTATGCTATTTGAATGACTGAAAGACAGAGTTCTACCTCTCCCTCAAAGAAAACTCTATCATTGACTTTTTCATGAAGTTTAATCCCAGCATTTGCCTTGTTAGGTACAAAGCTTAAAAGCTCAGCATCTGAATGCTATCATAAATCCTCAAAGTAAAGTACTTTTCAGTTGCTTCACCATAATTGACTGAGAAGAGAATATTTCAAGTAAATAAGTTTAGTATTATTAAATGTTTTGTTTGTTCATTTGGGCCACTAAATAATGGGTTTGGACAGGTTAAGTCTACCAGTTAAGTCAATGCTTTCATGATAGCATCATTGCTTTTCTATGAAGAAATTTTCCCAGCAGGTGAAAATATTCAACTACCTTCATACAGTAAATGTTGACATTGTGTTTAAGGGTCTTTATATTTTAGGCACCTGCTTTTTTTTTTTTTTTTTTTTTTTTTTTTTTTTAGTTGGAGTCTCACTCTGTCACCCAAACTGGAGTACAGTGGCCACTCCCGGCCACCGCAGCCTCCATCTGCTGGGCTCCGGCGATCCTTCTGCCTCAGCCTTCCAAGTAGCTAGAACCACAGGCGCACGCTACCATGCCCGGCTAAGGCACCTGCTTTAGATACTTCTATGTCTCTTTCAAATACTAAGATAATGGAAATCCTGTGCAGATATATGGAAACTGAAGCCACTTGGAACTATTTCTAGATCCATGGATGAGCCATACATTTTCAGATGCATAAAGTATCTACAGTTGCCCTCATTGAAGGAAGAATTGATTTTCTAGACCAAGGACAAGACCCAAGATGTGAGTTCTCAAAACAACTGATGAGGGATACTCATAGAAAATTCCTGTGATATGTTGATTGTGTTAATGTCATAATATTATATGTTTTCTTTGGAGGAAACTGAATAAGGAAAATTAAGCTAGCAAAACAGAGAAAGTATTCAGAATATACAAAGTATGTTTGGTTTTAGTATACAGCATGATAGGTTATTATTTTCATTTTGTCCAATAACAAGAGAAATATGCTCAATGTTCCATATACAATAAATAAACTTAGATTTTTAAATGAATAGGAGTCTTAATTATCACATTAATGTTCCTATTGCTTGTGGTTATTTATGTTGTATTTATAATTTTAGTGTATGGTATGTTATATTTTCTATGATTTATTAATAAAGACACAAAATTACTTTCTGATATATTTGATTGGAGAATGTAAAATTTCATATTATATAAAGTATGTTAGAGTGTAAAGAAAACAATGACTATTATGTTCTGGAAGCACGATATGGGCTTTTATGTGCAGATATAGAAAATATTCCATCAAACCTGTCAGTACAGATACATAATGAAACCCATGCTCAGGAAAGTACCTTGTCTACCGGCATTTAGAGAGATTTATAAATCATAATTGTAAAGTACTATAGAGTTTTTTTTATTATGGAATTGTGTCTTTAAAAACACCATGTTCTTAAGAAATTTGATACTTATTTTTTTCTAGAAAAGTACTAACTTAGTGGTTTAAGTCAAAAACCTTATAATACTATCTTTCATTTTTAAGGTGTTAAATTCTTAGTGACTTAAACTATAGAAGATAGTTCACAAGCTCTGTTTTGTTTTGTTTTGTTTTGTTTTGTTTTTTTACAGGTAAATTGTTGCTGGCCAATGAAGAAATGGTGAAATCTATTCTTGATGATCAAAGAGAGAAAAGACACTAAACTTTGTAGCTGCAAATAAAAAGAGAATTAGATACAACCTACATTATACAGTTATGTTCTTCAGCAGATGTGCTTTTATTGGTCTACAGCTTCAACAATGACAGAACTCCTGAAGCAGCTGGAAGCAGGAATGTGATGGAGACATGTAGAATGTTTATCATAGCTGGCTTTTAGAGAAAGCTCACTCTCTTTCTACATACATCCTCCCCGACTGCCAAATCTATGTAAATGAAATCATCTCATCTGCATTTGAGGTTTAGTAATTCCTCAGCAGTGAATAATCAGAAAGCTTGAGTTTGTATCTATACTTGTTCCATTCTTCTCTGTTGTTTCAAAGTTTGGCCTTATCCATCACATATAGAGATTTTTAGAAACAAATGTATATATAAATTTTCTTTACTAGGCTCTGTTTTGTGTTTCTTTGTTATGACTACTCCAAGAAGCCACCTGAATAAGCCCAGTGACTCTCAGGAGGTTAGACTTTCAGTACTTTCTCACTGAAATCTTTCAGAAAAATTTTAAACAAATAATAGTCTTACTTAATTGTCACATTAATATTCTTATTACTTACAGTTATTTGTTTTTTAACTATACTTTCTCTGTTTTCTGATTGGAATCTTCTTTTCTTTTTCTACTACTTAGCTCTCTCTCTCTCTCTCTCTCTCTCTCTCTCTCTCTCTGATGATGGGTCAAACAGTTTCTTATTATTCCGCTTGCTTCTAATCAAAATACATTTCATCAGAGGCAAATAATACTACTCATATAACCAAATAGATTGATTATTTCTAAGATATACAGTTTTACCAGCATCCATGGGTTATAGATATCCTATTAATTTAACCTAAACTATGTTTATAATTCTTTTCAAGTTGACTTATTCTCATCCAAGGTTCACAATGAAGCACAGAAGAACCCTCATAGTAGCTATCATTCATTAAGAAGTTACCAAGTGCTAGGTAGTGTTCTAGGCAGTTTACTCTGTTATAATAAACCAACAACCCTAAGAGGTAAGCATTACTGGTAACCTCATTCTAAAAAGGGTTAAACTGAGGCACAGAGAGGTTTAATAAGTGGTCCCACATCACACAGTAGGCGATGAAGCTGGGATTGCAGCTGAAGCAATGTGGCTGCAGAGTCCATATTATTCATCACTGTCCTACACTCTCCAAGGATGTCTTGGTTCTTAAATAGGTATACAATGAGTGAAAAACTTATAGTCATTATTCACTCACTGTAATGATCAGATTCCATTTACCACAGGCTAGCATTTTTCAAGTAACAGTGATAAACTTGGAAGTGTTATTTAATTATAAATAATAAAAAATGAAAAAAAGATCAGCAGAATAGAATAAGGTAGAGCCACACGAATAGTACTGCAGGTGCTTCCACTGGAAAAAGTTCTGGGATCGCCTAGTTCTATTAATCCCATTCTCTTCCATTGGGAAACTGAGATGGACTTGTAATTACATTTAGAAAATTACTGCAACTCGTGTCTTTTTTTACATTGGACTGGAATTTTCCCTTAAGTATGCTTTCTTTTTTGAATCTGGACACTGAGCACCCTAAATACCTACATAGTGCTATAAATAAAACCATGCCTCACTGTCCTCTACCTGTCTTTTCAGTGTCTATTTTCCCCTCCCTTGCTTCCTAGCTTACTCAAAGTGTTTTAAAAAGTTCTTGCTGTTAATGTGGTAGTTGGTGATCTTCATGAGTTAGTTTAGTTCAGTTTAAAATTAATTGTTGAAAATAAGGATAGCGTATGTGTCTTAAGAATTGTGGCATAGGCAAGAGTGAAATGAAGAAAATTACAGCTCCTTAGAAAGCAGACAGTCACAGAGTCAGACCATGAAATTGCTATAGGAAACAATGCACTAAATAATATTATAGCTATGTAAGACAGTTCAAAATCCAGGCTCTTGACATTTAATGAGGAATTCATGAAGAATGAACATTTTTTGAGAAATGAAGGACCGAAGCTTTAACAGTAGAATGTCATAGTACTGCGTGAGATATTTCAGAAGAGATTATTTTTGGTGTTGCACAGATCATATTATAAAGATACTCATCAAAACCATTAAAAACTTAAGGAACTGAATATATGCCAATTTGTTCATTTAAAGTTTATTGCCAGAACCAGAGTCAGTTTCTTGAGAGCAGGCATGCTTTCCTACCCATCCTAGCTGAGTTCTGTGTCACGAAGTAACATATTTTAAATAAGGGGTTATTAAATGTATGAATGATTGTTGGACCTTAATCTACTTTTCTGTATAGAATATCCGCAAGACCAGAGGTAGAACCTTTTACCTGTAACCTAAGACAAAATAATCTGAGATGAAATATTATTGTTAAGGGAAAGTCAATTGGGATCTTTGCAAGAGGAACTCGGTAGACACATATTAAATGTTTGTTGCACATAAACTACATTGAAGACATGATGATGAATATGTGCTCTTTGACATAATGGATGTGATCATAGTCCTGTTCACAATTTTATTATAGGTCTTGTCTCCTGAGGACCCATTACTGATAGAAGCTTTTCAGAAAAGAAAACAAGGCAGAATAACAGTTACAGAATTTGTCCTACTGGGCCTCACTCAGGATCCTAATGGGCAAAAGCATTATTTGTAAAGTGTTTGCTCATATAGATTGTGACAATGGTGAGAAACTTGTTCATTGTGATGACTATTATTGCCAGTGCCTCCCTGAGTTCCCCAATGTGCGTCTTCCTTGTCTACCTGTCACTCATGGATGCTGCCGTTATTATTATTTTACCCAAATTGATTCCAGACTTATTGTGTGATAAAAAGACTATTTCCTTCCCAAAGTGAAAGGGCTAGTTCTTTGTAGAATACTTATTTGGGGTGCTGAGGTCTTCTTTTTGGAGATGATGACCTATGATTGGTATGTGGTCATCTGTAAGCCACTGCAATATTTGACCATCATGAATCGACACATTTTCATCCTTCTGCTGGTGGTTGCCTGGGTTGGAGGTTTTTTGCATTCTGTGGTTCAAGATATCTTTGTGTACAATCTCCTATTCAGTGGCCCCAACATCATTGACAATTTCAGTTGTGACACGTATGCATTATTAGAACTTGCAATCCCTGACACCTACTTTATTGGTCTCACTGTGGTTGCCAATGGGGGAGCAATATGTATGGTTGTCTTTATCCTTCTACTGTTCTCCTATAGAGTCATTAAAACTCACAGTCAGGAGGAGAGGTGTAAAACCTTGTCTACCCACATCATGGTGGTTGTTCTCTTTTTTGTTCCCTGAATTTTCATGTGTGTTAGACTTATTTCCAATTTTCCCATTGATAAAGTCATAACTGTCTTACATAGTTATCACTTCTCTGTTGGATTATTTAATAAGCACCATGAGGAATTCAGAGATGAAAAATGCTATTTAAAAAAACCCTGGTGTAAAAAGTTAACTGTAGATAGAATAAAAATGTCTCTCCCCATGTAAATACAGGGGTATGCAGACAAGGTGTTTCCAGTGAGGTATTTCTGACATTTCCAATGTCAGACTTGTATTGGTAATTCGGGTATCTCAGAGTGGGGAGGTGGGATTTTGATACTCTCAGGCCAGTTATGTTCTCACTCACGATGGCATCAGGTTGAAGTCCAGGACTGCAACTTCTAAATTTAGAATAAGTGTGGTTGAGGGTCTTTGAGTAAAACTCCTGTTGAACAACTTCTTAAATATGGTTCTTCTTTATTTACAGATCTAACAGCCAGAGACAGGCGATTTCTTCTGCATGCCCACTGTACTATCAAAAGAGGAACAGATAAAAAAAGAAGTTCCTGCTCACCAGGGAAGGCTATGGTGCTTTTTAAGGGCATTTTCCTTAAAAACCCCATAGATTTGTGTTTTTAATGGCCTTTACTCCATTATCCAAGAGTCACACTCGCAAATATCTTTGGAACTTGCCCTTCTTGGACTTGGGTTGAAGTCTGTGTGCAGTAGGATAATATCTTTAAAGGTCTTAGAAATACTTCTGAGCCAGGCTCGGTGGCTCAGCCTGTAATCCCGTGCCTTTGGGAAGCTAAAGTGAGTGGATTGCCTGAGCCCGCGGGTTCGAGACCCACCTGGGCAGCGAGACCTCATCTCTACAATAAATCAAAAAATTAGCCGGGCATGGTAGCACACACCTGTAGTTCCAACTACTTGGTAGGCTGAGGCGGAAGGATCGCCAGAGCTCAGCAGGTCAAGGCTGTGGTGGCCGGGAGCAGCCACTGCACTCCAGTCTGGGTGACAGAGTGAGATTCCAACTCAAAAAAAAAAAGAAATACTTTTGGCTGGATGAGGGCATTTATGAGACATATTCTTAAATCCTTCTGAAGTCTTAGCAAGAGATCTTACATCGACAACTTTGAGATGATACTTATTCTGATGATATTTTTTACTTTGTGGGTCTAACTCTTTGGAGAGTTTGGGAAAGAGAGCCAGTTTTATTTTCAAACCAGCGAGTTCTGGGTTGTTCATGTTTCTTCTAAATTCTGCCTGAAAACATAACAGTTACTCTTTTAACTCATAGTTTTAAAATTTGTATCTCATCATATTATATATGGCTACAAACAACAGCTAGAACTTTCAACATTTTCTGGAAATTTAATCTGCATCCACCTGTTCATTTAAGCACATTTTCTATTTTCTACATTATTGTAGGAGGCAGTATTACCAAACTTCCCCAGCACTAGATAATGAGTTACTTTTTTCCAGACTCCAAGAACAGTTCCTTTTGTCTTTTCAACTGTTGTTTACAGTGTCCTTGAGGCCCTTCCCTCTGCCACCTCACTTCTGATACTAAAACCAATACCACAAACTTTAAATTGTCGTTATGGAAGCATCACTCTTAGAGGTGCCACTTTTTATTCTGGTTTTCTCCTGTTACATGGTGCAAGATCCTTATTTTTGGTGACTTTAAACAAGCACCATTATATTTTAATCTCTAAATTTTATGGGCCAAGAAATTAGGCAGTGTTTAGCTAGGTATTTCTTCTGCTTCATATGGCATGAACTGAAGTCACTCTGGTAGTCAGCTGATAACTGAGTGATCTTTGGGGTCCAGGACAACTTAATTCATATTTATATACTTGAAAGTAATGGCTAGAAAGGATCCACTAGGTCCCTTTTCCTATCCATTTAAAGGACCACAAGATCTCTCCAACTGAATACTCAGGCTTTTCACATGGTGCTCAGAGAATCTAGCAGAATGTAGGTGTCAGACCAGATAGGGACTATGTTCAGGACTGGCACAATGTCACTTCCACCATCTTCTATTGGTCAAAGAGGTCACATAGCCAACTACATTTGAGGTAGTGGAGAAATAGATGATAACCCTTGATGGGGAAGTGGCAAAGTCATGTTGCAGGACAGCATGCAGAACAATTTTTGACACTCAAAAAAGAGAGCATGCTGGAAAGTTTGTCCAGATTGAACTGAATCTATAAATCATCTTGGACTGAATTAATAGCCTAGTAACTATGGATTTTCTAATTCCTGAACATGATATATTTATTAAGGTTTCTTACGCATTTACTTTTGAAGTTTTGTAGTTTCTATTAGTATAGTGATCTTACTCATCTATACCTAAATATTTATGTTTTCAGATGCTATCACAGGTTTTTAATTTTAAAATTTCCAGTTATTGATGCTAATATATATAAATGCCATTAAAATTGTTAATTTAGCTCTTGAGTCCTAAAAACGTGCTAAATTCACTCATTATTTCTGATAAATTTCAGTAGATTCTTAGGCTTTTCTAAGAAACTATGGGGGGGAGGGGGAGGACCTTAAGATGGCAACTGGACAGCTTGGATTGTGAGAGTCTCCGCAGAGGCAAGTGTCCATAAAAACTCTCGGCATGAGTTAGGTGTGCACTAGTGGGAGTGAAAGTCCATCTGAGGGGAGACTTGGGTTTATGCATCCAAGTCCCCTCTCTGAGGGCGACTGCAAGCCCCCACCATCCTGAGACTGGAGCACAGGCGCGCAAGATCATGCACAGGACTGTCTGCTGCTTGCTCCTGAGAAAAGCCTGCTGAATCCAGCTGATTCTCATTGCCTGGCGCCTGGCCCACACCATCACCTGTTAGAGCGGATAAGCTGGAGCCCTGGATCTGATCAGTGGAGAGAGAGGATCCAGGAGAGCCGGAGAGGATCCCATGACTGATGAAGAGATTCCAACCACAGTCATTTTCTCTGTCCCAGGACCAGGCAGAGATCTGTATTGCCCTGTTCAGCTCCACCCAGCCTCCAACTTGGGACCTAAGGTAATCTCATCAAACTGGGAGAGTCAGAAGCCCCTCCCCCATGCTGGATCGGACACAGGTCAGATTTGAGTGGCAGACCTGACAGGCAGCAAGCAGGGTGAGTTGAGATCTGATCTACCTTCCTTCCAAAGTAGACCTCGGGTGTCTGGCCCAAGCTGAGAGCAGAGGGTAGGGGCTAGAGATCAGACCTGAAAGGACTTTGGACTTACAGGAATAACCTCAGAGCGAGTATGCTTCCTTGTTTTTATTTTTATTTTATTTTTTGACTGTTTGCTTTGCCCATTTTTTTTTTTGAGTTGGAGTCTCACTCTGTCACCCAGACTGGAGTGCAGTGGCCGCTCCCGGCCACTGCAACCTCGACCTGCTGGGCTCCGGCAATCCTTCCGCCTCAGCCTTCCAAGTAGCTGGAACTACAGGCACGCGCTACCATGCCCGGCTAATTTTTTTTTATTTATTGTAGAGATGAGGTCTTGCCAAGTTGCCCAGGCGGGTCTCAAACCCGCGGGCTCAGGCAATCCTCTCACCTCAGCCTCCCAAAGCGCTGGGATTACAGGCTGAGTCACCGAGCCCAGCACTTTGCCCATTTTTGTTTGGTTTTTGTCTTAGTTTCTATTTCTCTTTCTTTCTGTTTTTGGTAACGTTTTGGTACTTGCTTTGTTTCTGTTATTTTGCTGATTTTTTTTCTTCTTTCTATTCTTTAGACTTCCTGTTTGTGAATGAGGAGAGTACACCAATAGGCAGGATTTTTGTTGGACTGTGTGTTTGTATGATTATGTGTATGTTTTAGTTTTTTTACTCTTTTCGGTCTTTGTGTCTCTTTTCACTTGTTAGTTGATACATCTGTCTGTTTTCCCTCTTACTTTTCTCTCTTTCCACCTTCCTCTTGCCTCCCCCCTTCCTTTTCCATAATTTTCCTTTTTCTTACCTCATTTTGCTTCCAGGAAGCAAACCTATACCCCCACTCCATGGACAGAATTGTAAAGCAGTGGGAAGTGAGTTCCAGGGTGCCCATACACCTGACAGTGGACACTGAGATCTACACATGGATTTTGAATCACAGCTTCTCCTCAATTAAATCTCAAAACTGCAAAAAGTACAGTCCCCAACCCACAGTCCAGCTTCAGAATTGAACAATGTCAGAGGATCCACAGAAGGAAGAATAGGAGACTGACCAAACAGAAGTAAAAGCAATACCGCCATCCCTGAACAACAGAATTAAAGAAGGTGGTGGGGGTGGGAGGGAAATCTACACAAATGAAGAAAAACCAGAAGAAGAATATGGGTCTCACACAGATCTCTGGGAGGTCAGACACTGAGAAAACAGACTTCAGAATGCAAACAATAAAGAGCCTCCAGAATGACTGATCTCAAACTACAAACCCAGATATCAAGACATTAATATTATAAAAAGAATTGAGTAGAGACAAGAGGAATATAGGAAGGAGTTGATACCAGATAGCAGTAGTAAAGAATACTATGAATGAAACAAATAACAAACTGATAAGCATGGAAAGCAGAATTAGCCAAGCAGAAGAATCTCAGAGTTTGAGGACCAAAATATAGAACTAACCCAAACTGTCAAAAACATAGAAAAGAAGCTTAGAAAGACAGAACAAAACCTTCAAGAGATGAATGATCACTTCAAGAGACCAAACCTAACAGTGATTGGACTTTCTGAGGCAGAAAGAGAAACAGAGAACAGCCTGGAAAAACATTCCATGAAATTATTTAAGAAAACTTCCCTCATCTTATCAGTGATGCAACCATTCAAACACAAGAGATGCAGAGAACCCCTGCAAGACAGCAAATGAGAAGACCAAGTCCTAGACAGATAGCAATTCACCTAAACAAAATAGGCATAAAAGAAAAAATCCTAAAGGCAGCAAGAGAAAAAGGTCAGACTACCTACCAGGAAAGACCAATTAGAATGGCAACAGATTTATCTACAGAAACACTTCAGGCTAGGAGAGCTTGGTGCCCAATCTTCAAAGTTCTCAAAGATAAATAACTTCAACCAAGAATAACCTGCCCAGCTAAGCTAAGCTTCATCAGTGAGGGAGAATTAAAATTTTTCCCAGATATTCAATTCTGAAGAACTTACACTGCCTCTAGACCAGTTCTACAAGAAACACTTAAGAAAGTATTAAACACAGAAGAAAGTGAAAAAAAACAACAATGTTCTTCACAAGAGTGCTGGAAAAAGATTGAAAACACACATGAATCAACCCCCAAATCAAAAGAAAGACAACAAACAAACAGGAACAACTACAACTCTATAAGAACCTCATGACAGGGAAAAAAATCTCACATTTCAATAATTAGCCTGAATGTCAATGGACTAAATGTACCACTGAAAAGACATAGAATGGCAAAATGGATAAAATATCATGAGGCAACAATATATTATCTCCAAGAGACTCATCTCACCAGAAAGGACAATCATAGACTCAAAGTAAGAGGATGGGAAACAAAATTTCAGGTGAAGGGAACATGAAAGAAACCAGGGGCTGTAATCTTAATTTCTGACAAAATACCCTGTAAGCTATCAAAAATTTAAAAAGATACAGAAGGTCACTATATAATGATAAAAGGTTCAATCCATCAACAAGAAATATCCATCCTAAACATATATGCACCCAACATAGGAGCACCAACTTTCATAAAGCAGCTTGTAGGCAAACTTAAAAAAGATATTGTCTCTAATACTATCATAGCTGGGGACTTTAATATCCCACTCACAACCATAGACAGATCATCTAGACAAAAAATCAGCAAGGAGAACCAGAACCTCAGTGTGACTCTTGACCAAATGGGCTTGATACCTACAGAACAGTCTCAACGACCACAGAATATACATTCTACTCATCACCTCATGGAACATACTCTAAGATTGACCACATCCTTGGCCATAAATCAAGCATAAACAAATTTCATAGGATTGAAATTTTACCATGCACCTTCTCAGACCACAGTGGAATAAAAATAAATATCAACACCAACAAAGTTCCCCCAAAACCCACAAAGACATGGACACTAAACAGCATGATGCTAAGCAACTCCTTGGTCAACATGGAAATCAAAACAGAAATTAAAAGACACCTGGAAACAAATGAAAATGAAAAAAATCTTACCAAAACCTTTTGGATGTCATGAAAGCAGTTGTGAGAGGATAGTTCATATCTCTATAAACACACATGAAGAAAATGGAAAGATCACAAGTTAACAACCTAACAAGTCACCTAAGGAAGCTGGAAAAGCAAAACCACCAAAACCCTAACTTCAGCAGAAGAATCCAGATCACCAAAATAAAAGCCCAAATCCAGGACATAGAAGACAAAAAGATAATACAAAAAATCAATGAAACAAAAAGCTGGTTCTTTGAAAGAATAAACAAGATCGATGGTCCTCTAGCTAGACTGACCAAGAAAAAGAAAAAGTCTAAATAAACTCAATCAGAAACACAAAAGATGAAGTCACAAATGACCCTGAAGAAATACAAAAGATTATCAGAGACTACTATGCACACGTGTATGGAAATAAATTTGAAAACCTAAATGAAATGGAGGCCTTTCTGACATCACACAACCTACCCAGGTTGAAACAAGAAGAAATCGAGACCCTAAATAGACCAATAACAATCCAGGAAATTGACTATGTCATAAGAAAACTACCTACAAAAAAAACCCCTGGACCAGATGGTTTTCCAGCAGAATTCTACAAAACATTTAAGGAGGAGCTGATACCAATCCTATTGAAAGTATTCCAGGTGATTGAGAAAGATGGAACTCTCCCCAAATCATTTTATGAAGTTAACATCACACTGATATCCAAGCCAGGTAAAGATCCAACAAAGAAAGAGAACTACAGGCCAATATCCTTGATCAACATAGATGCTAAAATTCTCAGCAAGATCCTAGCAAACTGGATTCACAAACACATATCAAACAAACAGACAAACAAAAAAAATTTTGCTCTGAGGTGGTTCCTGTAAGTACAACTTCCTGTCAGTTCTGGTCTCCAGCCCCTCCCCTCTGCTCTCAATGTAGGCTGATAGGGTTGCTCTTGACTGGGACAGATGCTCCATGGACTACTGTGGGAGGAGGATGGATCAGATCCAGACTCACCCTACTCTCTGCTGATGCTGTCAAGTCTCCCATTCAGATCTGATGTGTCTGTGCTTGTTCCAGAGTTGGGTGGGGTGAGTGTCTGTCCCTCTGAGTCTGATGAGGAGATAGCCTCTGGGTCCCAAGATGGCGGCTGAGCAGAATTGGACAGGGCCATGCAGATCTCTGCCAGGTCCTGGGACTGAGAAGATGGTGCCCTTCAGTATCTTATCACTGGCATTGGAGCTTTATTCCAGTTTTCCATGATCTGCTTTCTCCACAGTTCCTCCTGCTTGTGCCTGGTTTGCTGTTGCAGGTGATGGCATGGGCTGGCTGCTAGGTGGTGAGAGGCGGCTGTTCTCTGTTGCCTCCTTTCAAGAAAGCCCCAAGAATGGTAGATGATCCTATGTGTCCTGATCTCCAATCTCAGGGCAATGGTGGGTTGTAGTCATCCCTGGAGGACAGCCCCAGGTGCATGAACCTGAGTCTCCCTTCAGATGAACTTTTACTCACCCACTGGCACACACCCACTCACACAGAGTCTTTATGGACACTCGTTTTTGTGGAAATTTTCATAGTCGACCCATTCTGTCATCATCTTGCCTGGAAGAGCTGAAAGTATAATTCTAATGACTTTTCACCACTAAGTATTTTAACATATGTAGCACTAAAATATATATATTATATATATATATAAATATCTAAATATTTATATGTATTTTTGTGCAACATATGTTATAATATGTATTATATTATATATAATATACATTCTATATTATTATAAATATATTTATAAATATAACATAACAGTATATTCAGTGGTTTATAATATGTAGCATTAAAATAGATATGATATTATTATATTATATATCATATTTATAAATATATAAGTATATTTTAATACTACATATTATAAATCCCTGAATATATTGTTATTAATTTTACTTTAAACAATTTTACAAAACATTTTTTATAAAACATTTTTTAAAAGAAAGAAAAATAATCTCCATTTAATCCCTATACATTATTTCTACTTTCTTAATTTTTTTCCATAAATCCTGGTTTTCATGTAATATTATTTTCTTTAGCCTGAAGAACTATCTACTGCATTTCTTGTAAGATAGATCTGTTGGTTATGACTTTTCTGATCCCTCTAATACTAATAATTGATTACTGAATTGCCTATTGGCAGGTTGAGACTACATTCAGTTCTGCAAAAAAACAAAAAAATCTGAAAAGTTGCAAGAATGAGCAGCAGAAATTTCAGTAGCTTTCCTATGCAGAGATGTGGAAAAGAGTTTGGAGTACAAGTTCTGTCAGGCTTCAGTGCATAGAAAATGCTTCAACTTTCCATGGAAACTCAAGAAGGCCCATGTCTGAGCATTAATGTCCACATCTCATAATTATACTATAGGATATTAAAACATTTCTTACCAATGGAGTACTGATTTTCCTTCTTTATCCTTTACCACCTTCATGTTTTTATAGTTCCAGATCCTTCTTGTTCAATAGCATCAGCAGAGCCAATATATTGTACCTTTCCAACAGATTATATAATTCTCAGGTAGAGCATTAAATTCTTCATTTAATTTATTCCAATCAAGTGAAATGGGGTTCAGTAGCTTTTTCTAGCCTTATCTGACTTTATGTCACATATTCTGGAGTCAAGATAATCTCATGGGAAAATAATAGTACCTTTTCTAGGAGTTAACACTCATCTACATCCTCTTTTCCCAACTGTCATGTTTTTTCTACTAAGCATTTATTAATCACGTGAACCCAATTTCAGTTTTGATTTAGCTATTATCAATTGGGATGTAAGGAGTACAAAATATCCAAGTGATGCACATCTTAGCCCATTTATATGCACTGGACATTAGGAAATTTTTGCTTTGATGCAATTTGATATAATTTGGAGAAGCCTATCAGTACACCATGTATTGTTTCGTTCACTTGATAATGTTTTCAGCTATAGCTTGAAACACAGGTTAAGTGGATCCCACATGGAGTTAAAGTCTATTTCAGGATATGTTTATTTGAAACCACCAGGAGCTATGGCAAATGGTCCTTTGTAATATCCCTCCAAGCTATGTCCTAGCAAATACTCCTCAAAATTATTTAAAGCAGTTTTTCTGCTATCATTGTAACACTTTAGTCTTCATCTCATTAAGGGTTTTGGTTGACTTAGTGAAATATGTCGTTATTCTTCTCATTATCATATGTCATTTATTTCTTATAGCCAAGGGGCCACCTCCAGAGCCTAGGCAAAGGCACTCTATTCTTTTTTTGAATTAAACCTTCTGTTCTTTGGGGTACCCTATTACCCACTTTAATCTTCCTTCAGGGTATTTGTAAGGCCTTCCATAATAGCATTATCTTTTGCTGTATTTCTTGATCATTCATTCATCACAGGCTTGTCTGCCTGACCAAATGATCAGGCCACCACACAGAAGTCTGTAAATATCCAGACCTTGCTCCAAGATTGAGAACCAAATGCTACCTGCAGGGAAGGATATGCTGCTCAGACATACAATCATAATTTTACCTTCTTTGTCTGAGCTTTTACCATTCAGAGAGAGAATTTAAACAGATTTTCATATGAGTCATACCCCTCAATTTAAGAAATCCACTGAGAAATTAAAAGTAACTTGTTTTTCTTTAGCGAGAAGTGAATAACTACTTTCATACCAAGGAAGAGGAACAATGGAAACCTCTGCTAGAGGCTCTGTTTGTTCTGAACGTTATGCTTGTGAATATGACATACTTCTCCTGAGCCATTTCCTATAACATGTTTCTGTAAATACTATTTCCATTTTATTAAGGAAATTTGTTATGCTACACCATCTTTTTGTGACTGACCCTCTAGCATATCTGTCATAAAGGGCACTCATGATGCCATTAAGTTGTATCTCTGTCGAAGTCCAATAACTTAACTTTTTAGTAGTTCATTGTCTTTAAAAAGGGCTTTTAATCTGGCCACTGTATCAGGGAATTCTTGAATCCCAAATCCCACTGTTCATCACATGATGGTAGAATTAGGCTTCTGCCAAAGTCTCCATTCTGTATATGTTCACAAGTAGATACTTCTGAAACCATCTAGGTTTTAAGATTAATGGATTCCAATGGCATTGCATGGGTAACTTCCCATTATAAATCTCCTAGAGATAGTAATTTATTTTGTGTTACTAGGATGTGAAAAAGATAGTGGTATGTTTGGTAAAGTTTGTAAAACATTTCCAGGTACACCATGCTGTTCCTGGAAACTTTCCTGATTGAGTAAGGCTCTGTATTTTGGTTAGATTGATGAGTTACACTAGCCTCGTAATATTTATTATAGCCCCTACATTCTTCCAAACTTATTTTTCTGAGGATGAAACTATTAATTGTGTTATCAATGTAATCAATTAATTACTTTTGAGGATTGTCATGTCTAAATTTCATTTTACTAAATTTTGTCAGTATGCTAAACATACATTCTTGGGAAAACAATGGCAACCATATGTTGCTTTTTTTCCACATAAAAACAAACTATTCTTGATATTACTTTGATCCTAAAAGTTCATCTAGAAGCATAAAGATATGTAAATTAAATCAAATTTTGAAAGAATAATGAGTAATTCTGAATAAGACAGGTTATAATGTTATAACAATTAAAATAATGTGGTACTGATTCAAATATATATATAGTAAATGATTAAAAGAACTTGTAAATTAATCTAACTTTATACATATATTTAAAATGGAAGCATTTCAGTTAGAATGATTTGGTAAACATGACAAAAAACTCAATTCAAACTGTTTTGAAATATAAGAATATTTACTGATTATAAGTGGATTTCAACATCATGACAAGTTCAGGGTCAATCAAATGGATCAATTACATTATAAAGGATGCCTTTTCTTTGTTTATTGTGGTTTTGTGTCACAGTGTGGATGAAACTTGGCTCTCTTATCACTAGGTGTGCTATCTGAAGCCATTGGGAGATGGCTTTCCTTATAACTGTTACAAAGATAAATGACTCTGATTATCAATATGGAAATGGAGTTGTTATGACACAATTGTGGCAGAGAGTAATATTTTCGTCTTCCAGGTGACTTACTTGGGCACATGTTGCCACTTTGTTGTCCAGTTATGATAGTAAATGAAACAGTGCAAGAATCCTGTCCTGAATGGGCATAGTGAACAAGCATCCAGTATTTGGGGAAGGCAGCTCTAGGCTACACATTTATATAAGTCAATGAGACCAGTCTAGCAGAAGGTGAAGTGACAGAAATAGTATTGATAATGAAGACAGAAATGGATTCAAGTGGCATAAGAGGTAGACTGTGGGTATGTATGGAGCTTTACTGTCCTGTTCTTCCTTTAGGGAAAAAGAATTTATTTGTTAAATTGTTGGGCATGACTAGGGAGACAACCCTCAGATGTTAACCCATTCAATAGATGTAAAAGCTGCTGAGAGCCACCTTGCAAAAGATCTCATTCCCTTTCCCAGAGCAGCATTTCAATTCATCAAGATCAATATTAGGTTCAGGTGACATTAGAGAGCAAATTGGAAATATGGCTGTATTCTAGAAACAAATTTAATTGAACATTTCAGAATATAGATAATATGTACTGGTAAGAATTGGAGCAACATGTGTGGAAATGAATCTTATGGATATTGAAATGGAGAAAGACAAAATGTAAGGTTGATGGGGAAATGTTTATTGGAGTGGAGATATTCTCCCATGAATATACATGGCATAAGATATATGATGATTAAAACTTGCTGAACACACACTAAGCCAGATATAAAGGAGAACATTCCAAGATTTCAGGGTAGGGTCTTCCACAAGGCACTATGGCTCAGCCTCTAAAGTCTGTCTAAATGGCTATCCAGCCCAATGGCTTCTAGGTGATAAGAAATGTGATCATACCAGTAAACTATTTGGTGGGGAGAATTTTGCTTTACTTTACGTACTAGAAAACATGGTTAGAAATGACAATTATTGGGATACCATGGCAACGGATAATGGATTCTACTTCAAAAATAATAAATAAGGCTAAAGTGCTAGAGTAAACACATACCCACAATATATGATCACAAGATGCTCTCTTCTCTAGACCGAGGAGATTTGATTAAGTAAGCTGCCACAGAGTTGTGGGATGGTTTTTCTAGCTAACTGTACCATATTAGAGATTGAGTGTAGACTTTGCTGATAGCATTTTTCACACTGAGCGGTGACAGTAGCCATATCAGGTATGGTGAAGGGCAGATCATGTTGTTCACTGAACTTGTTTAGAGCATTCACGTCTGCCACAGTGACTACAAAGGTCAATGGGGGAAAATGCTGTCTGACATTCACAATAAAGTTGATCTTGGTGATCAGATTTTTAAAAACATTCTCTGCAGTAGATTCTCTCTGATAGGCATGTTGATAGGGAAATTATCATCGTTGCATTTGGTGTCCATTCTGAGAGATCCATCAACATACTGTTCCTCCAACTGCTTTGAAATGATTTTTACATTATTTTATTTCCAGTTTCCTCAATTGCTTCCTAAGCAAGGTAGGGCTTGATTAATACTTGGATGGAGGTTTGGGAATACTAAGTGCTGTAGGTTTTTGGCCTCCCTCTCTCCACCTTCTTTTGGCATTGCCCTTCTCAAGGTCTCCCTCCAGTCTCCCCTGCTCACCCTACACTCCAGCAACCTGCCCCCATGTCCCTTGTGGCTAGCTTGGATCCCACTGCAGTGCCCACCGTCGTCAGCAGCATCCCAGCCCTTCCACCCAGCAGCCACACCTGGACTCTGAGCAAAGGCAAGGTCGGTGAGGCGATTCCACAGCCACAGGCGTTGCTTCCCCAGGTAATAGGTCTCTTTACGCACCCATGGAGACCCAGAAATTTAACTAAACCACCCCAACCCTGCTAGCAGGGGACCCATACAACTCCACGTGTTGACAGCCAAGTCGCCTTTCCACCACTCTGGGGTTATTTCCCAGGGAAAAATGTTCCCTTCCCTTGGGGGAGAACAGGCAAACAAAATAAAACAAAACAAAACAAAAAACCATGGGCAGCTGCACCCTCATCCTGTGCACTAGAGTCCCGAGGATAAGCATGAGAAGTATCCAGGCCTCATGTCCCTTTGACATGCTCAAGGGCATTGTTCCCAGGAGACAGGCGATGACACTGGCAAGAAGCCTGGCACTCGCACCAAAAAGACAGAAAAGAACAGACCAAAGAATGAACAAGAGACACAGCCCTGAGCACACCAAACAAGATGGAAACCCACGTATGGGACCGTTCCTCCTGTCCCAGGTCAGCCTTGCCACCTTCTGCTGGCACAGCTTATGCACCCTCTTTACTATTCTCTTGTGCTGGAAGGGGCAAACATCTGTCTCTCTTTTACTTTCTGTCTGTCTCCATGTCTTTCTTTTTGTCAGTCTTTTTTTCTCTCTCTCTCCGCCCCCCCAACTCCCTTCTCCCTTTCCTTCTCTCTCTTCCCACCTCTCACTCTGTATGTGTTTGTGTGTCTTTCTTTCTGTGTCTATCTTTTCTTGTGTTGGTGGCTGGGTTAGTAGGTGTGTTTGCTTGAGTCTGATGCTGACAGAGTAGTTTGAACATCCATTCTTGGAACGTACCCTTGATATGCAAGGAGAAAAATCCAGGTGGACTAACAGATTAAGACAAAATTTATTATCTGAAACGGTTTTGTCAATGAGGTAGAAGAGTGATCATCAGAGTGATGGTGTAATAGACGTGGGAAAAGAGTCTTGGATGCTGCCTGGATCCAGAATTCAGCCTTCTAAACTGGATAGCTGTAATGACTGGAGAGTGGGGATTATGGGAATTAAGGACGTCAGGAATTCTAACATTGAGTTCCAAGGATAATGGCAAGAGCAGCAAGTTAAGGGGAGATTTTGAGTCAGGTGACATAGACTTCTAAAAATGGACAGGAGTGGTTGCAAAGTCTCTGGATGTTAGCAGTAAGAAGGGTAGTAGAAATGAATACGCGTTTTTCATAAAGGGGAGCAGTCTTGAGGAATAAGGAGAAGTGAAATTGAAGTAATACTCTTTATGGGTTGGCAGATGACACGAGGCCCACAAATTATAAATGAGTAAATCCAAATCCTGGTTTAGATGTAGAAAGACTCAGATTGTATTAATACAATACATTTGATTTTAAACAAAATATGAGCTTAATTTGAATAGATATAAAATAACATTTTTGTTGTAGTATTTTTTAAAGTAATGTGATGAGCATGACAGAGGAGTTCAATCCCCTTGCCACCCCTCCCTTGAACTTGAAAATTAGCTAGGTACTGTTTTCTGCAATTGATGACATCTAAATCAATCTGGGATAAACTAGATGCTGTGAGAAACAAAATCAAGAAATTGAATATAGAAGAATGTTCTGCTAGAAGGTGGTATTTGTGGTAATTATGATGATTTACAAGGGCAGTGATTTTTTTTTAAATTTTTGAATTATTTTAAATGTATGGAGAAGTATAGAGAATAAGGTTTCTAACAGGATTAAAAGTTACTTAATATAATTATTTGTTTTTCTGCAATAGGGGATTGTATAATTTTAATTATTACAAATATAGCTGTGCATGTTTTTGCATAAGTCTGTGAAATGCTCTTGCTCTTTCCTCCTTTGGGGCAGAAATATTGCCTTTTAGGCATCACAAAATAAAATTATAAAATGTTAGAATGAGAAAAAGCTATGCTATTAATTTTACAATTTTTTCACCAGAAGCTTGTAATTTCTGGTGCAAAGAAACTAACCAGTTTTCCATTTCTTCTACTTTTTTAGTTGATTATTTCAACTTTAATTGAAACGGTACAGAGCTAGAGGCAGAGATATACAAATAATAATATCATGGGCATGAGTGCTTCTCCTTCCACCCAAATGGCCATAATGTATTTTAGAAGCAAGACACCAACTGGCAGGCCACAATTTTTCTGTGTATTTATTTATCTTCGTTAAATCTAGCATTTTTAAAGATCAAGTTATTAAGCTTCTCTGAATTTTTGTGAATACTTTTTTTTTTGAGTCAGAGTCTCTCTCTGTTACCCAGGCTGGAGTGCAATGGCAGGTTCATGGCCACTGCAGCCTCAACCTGCTGGGATCAGGTAATCCTTCCACCTCAGCCTTCCAAGAAACTGGAACCACAGGCACACATCACCACACTCGGCTAATTTTTTTTATTTGTTGTAGAGACGAGGTCTCACCTAGTTGTCCAGGCTAGTCTTGAATCCCTGGACTCAGGCAATCCTCTCACCTCAGCCTCCCAAAGTTCTGGGATTAAAGGTGTGAACCACTGCACCTGGTGTATTGCATATACTTTAATCATGCAATTTTCCATTGTCCTTAGGATTCAAAAATGTCCTCTTGTGGGCTCCAAGACCTGGAAGAGGAAATTCAGATGCTGAAATCAAATGGGGCTTTGAGTACAAAAAAAAAATAATAAAGGAAGAAATGAAGCAAAAGGAGGTATTCAGAGCCATTCTAAATTTGTGCAAAATAAAGTAATGGTGTGTGAAACTTCAATTCTTAAAAAGGATTTTAAAAATTGACACATTTTTTAAATTTCCTTAGTGATGACAAAGATCAACTTTATACTGTTTTATCAGACTTCAGGAAAGAATACTTACAGCACAGTTCTTACAAGCAAGACTTTTCTAGAAATAAAGTCAGAATTACTGACATCAGAAAGTTATTGTAAGTTTTTACTTAAAATAAAATGGTCTGTATGAAGCTACATATGTATCGTCACAACTTAACTTTTCATGTCTACTAGTACTTCTGAGGTGATTTAATATCCAAATGAGTTTTTCTCACTATATGAAACCAATCAAGTTCTTTACCTTTTGTGAAGGTTTTTTTTGTTGTTTTTTGGGTTTTTTTTGAGTTGGAATCTCACTCTGTCGCCCAGACTGGAGTGCAGTGGCCGCTCCCGGCCACCGCAGCCTCGACCTGCTTGGCTCCGGCGATCCTTCCTCCTCAGCCTTCCAAGTAGCCAGAATTACAGGTATGCACTACCACGCCCGGCTGATTTTTTGATTTATTGTAGAGATGAGGTCTCGCTGCCCAGGTGGGTCTCGAACCCACAGGCTCAGGCAATCCACTCACCTCAGCCTCCCAAAGGTGCGGGATTAGAGGCTGAGCCACCGAGCCCGGCTTGTGAAGTATTTTAAAAGTCAAAACCCTAAGAAGCTTTTTTTCCCCCAAAATGGACTGAATGAAATTGTTTCCCCTCAAATATAGTTCCATAAATGATAGATATTTCCTTGATCCATCCTTTGGGTCTGCTGCTTCCCATGTGCACTTTAGATAGATAGATAGATAGTGTTAGGCTTGGGGAGAAGCAGCACTCACCCTCCCCCATCTGCCCCTCCACCCACTGATCCCCTATGCGCCCCTCCACCCCAAACCCACAAACCACATACCAGCTTACTGGAACATGCCAACAGCTGCTGAGAAGGGCCAGACAGAAACTTTCCAGCCCATCCGGATGCAACACTTGTGTCTCCCCGCTTCACTGCCGCCCCCAACACCCTCCCTGAATACAGCACCCTTAAAAACCCAAGCCTGCCCCTCCTTGTGCACGACTCTCCTGGCCCATCTTTCTGGACCATGGGACCTCGCCCAGGAGTTTCTCCCCCAATAAACGCTTGGTTTATACCAGCCCATTGTCCTGTGTCTCTTTCGGTATCTTCAAACGTTACAGATAGATAGGTAGGTAGATAGATAGATAGATAGATAGATAGATAGATAGATAGATAGATAGATAGATGATACCACTGAGACCTACTAGTCTGTGTTTATAAAATCAATTTCAATATTACTTTTTCTTTTTTTTTTTTGAGTTGGAGTCTCACTCTGTCGCCCAGACTGGAGTGCAGTGACTGCTCCTGGTTACCGCAACCTTGACCTGCTGGGCTCCGGCAATCCTTCCGCCTCAGCCTTGCAAGTAGCTGGAACTACAGGCGTGCGCTACCACACCTGGCTAATTTTTTTATTTTATTGTAGAGATGCGGTCTCACCAAGTTGCCCAGGCAGGTCTTAAACCTGCAGGCTCAGTCAATCCACTCACCTCAGCCTCCCAAGGCACGGGATTACAGGCTGAATCACCGAGCCCAGCTTCCATATTACTTTTTCAATCCAAAGTCATTTAGTTTGAGTCTATAAACTAATTAGATGATTTAGTTTATTACAGTTATCAGGTTACCAGTTTTAACAGTTTTGTTGTTTAAAAACCGTTTGTAGTTATACAATTTTAACCAGAAAATACGTGTTTTCCTCCTCTATTTCCCAGTTATATCCTCCAATTTCAATGATTTCTGCTAATTTCATGTTAATTTTAGAACTTAAAAACTCACATACCCAACTTTCTATTATTTTGGAATTTTCACCCTCATTTGAGAACAAAATCGACTATAATATAGTCTCTGTGTTTATGCTTCCCATTTGTGAATTAGTCCATTAAAAAAGAAAACCTGTGAAAATAAAGAAGCTATCTGTCTTTTTGAGTATCTAAATCTAGTTCTATTCTTCAATAAGCTTAAAGCTATATATACACACACACAGATGGCCCTCCATATCTATGAGTTCTGCAGCCATGGATTCAACTGTTTTTTATTTATTTATTTATTTATTTATTTATTTATTTTCAGGGAAAAAAATAGATAATTGCATCTGTACTGAACCTGTGCAGACTTTTTTCTTGTCATTATTCACTGAACAATACAGTATAACAACTATTTACATAGCATTTACATTGTATTAGGTATTATAAGTAATCTAGAGATGATTTAAAGTATATGAGAGAATGTGTATAGGTTATACACAAATACTATACCATTTTATATCAGGGACTTGAGCATCCATAAATTCTGGCATTGGAGGAGGGTCCTGGAACCAGTCCCCTATGGATACTGAGAGACAACAGTAATAATAAAATAGCTAACACTTGCATACTTGTAAGTGAGAGAGGAGATAGTTGGAGGAAAGCTAAGCAGACAAACAGGAAGCATCCCCTGATAACAAAGTAGCAAACTTTCCTGCAAGCCTCTTGGACTGATAGACTTGTGTTTGTAAACATGCTCCCTACATGCTCCACTGGCTAAGGCAAGAAAACACTCACTGGAAGGATTGAAAAACAAACCAATCAGCTTACTGCTAAGTGCTAACCAATCAGCACACTACTAGGCCCCTACCTTCAGCTGATTGGTTCTTCATACTAACCAATCAGCACAGCTAATGCTAACCAGTCAGCTCACAGCTAGTGCTAGCCATTCAGCTCAGACTTAGGGCTGTACAAGCACCAGGTTTCAGCTCCAAACCAGCCACCTTATCAGTCCCCATCTGCTTCTTTGAGTCCCCTGCCATCGCAGGAGGTTTTCAATTCTCTCAATAAATCCTGCTTTCCCACCTTCTGGTGGTCTGTGTCCCTCATTTCTCCTGGGCATGAGACAAGAACCCAGTTCTGAAGAACTGCAGAAGATCATGGGAGCCAAAGAGCTGTGCACCCACAGAGCCTGCTGAACTGGGAGAGCTGCTTGCAGAAGAGGAGACTCCAAAACTGAGATACTTCTGGGGACTGGCTTGCCAGCCCACTGAATTAGTAACACTCTCAGGGCTTGGCATGCCGGCCTAGAGCTAACACTCCTGGGACTTAAGATTGCCAGCCCATCGAGCTGACATTCTTTGGGGCTCAGTTTGCCAACCCATTGAGCTGACACTCTTGTAACTCAGCCAACCAGAGAAACATCCATATCATAAGCATTTAATAACCTGCTGAATTAGGTATATTATCCACCCCAAATCATAGATGAGGAAACTAAGGTAACAGAATGATGCCTAGGAAAACACAGCCAGTGAGAGGCAGGATTTGATTTTACACAAGCAGTCTTGTTCTGGAAACTGTGCTCTTAAGCTTTTTATTCTACTTCCCTAGACTGCACACATTAGTCAGTGTCAGAAAAAAAACCCATGAAAATAATTGTAGCTAAGACTGAAATGCAGCATTAAAAAACAACACAAACTTGTGCTAATTTGTGTATTTGCTATTTATGTTCTACTTTATGATATAGATAAAATAGTGAAATATTTTGATAGAAATATTTTTACAGAAAGGTCTAATTTGGTTTATGGGAACTATGTTTTGTCTACAGAAGTTGATCTATAACTTCATTTTTTCATAACTATTCATTTCTGCATTGTGTAAGACAACAGGCTAAGCACATTTCATACTTTATTTTATTGAATTCCTAAATGATACAGTGGCATTGGTATAATGTATCCATATTACTGATTAGGAAACCAAGACTTAGAGAGGTAAAGTAATTGCTGAGGACACAGTAAGCTCAGTCTAATGTGTGATTGACTGCAAAATCTTGGGCTTCTAAGCTTTATATTATGTTTGCTTCCCATTTATAATATGGTCTCCCCTTTACAGTTTTTAAGGAAAATGTGTGCTTCTAAACTCTGCTTTTCGTTTAAAATAATTTGTTTCCTTTTTAGTTTTTAAGGTCAATATAAAATTACTTGAAGCTTATTTAATAATGTAGATGATGAGAAAACAGATTTTTTTTATTTTTTGTGTCATGGTCTCATTTTATCACCCAGGCTGAAGTGCGGTGGCACAATCACAACTCACTACAGTCTTGATTTCCTGGGTTTAGGTGATCCTTTTACCTCAGTTTCCTGGAGTACCTGGGACTACAGGCATGCACCACCATGCCTGACTAATTTTTCACAGAGATGAGGTCATGCTGTTCAGAGATGAGGTCATGTTGTTCAGGCTAATCTTGAACTCCTGGGCTCAAGCAGTCTTCCTGTCTCAGCTTCCTTAAGTGCATGGATTGCAGGCATGAGACACTGCATCTGGCTTGAGATTTTTATTTTTATTTTTATTTTTGGCCACATAGTTGGAGGTAACTAGAAATTTGGGTAATCTTTAAGCCATCGTTCTGAAGCTGAGAAAGTGAACATTTGAACATTTATCCTAAATATTCATTTATACAATAAATGCATTTTTAGTACAATCTGTTAGGGGTGGAATCATACCAAGAAGTGTTTTTTGATGGTAGAGGGATATCATGAAGGATACCATACAACTACAGTATGTTGTAACTCCTGGGTACATCTGTTTTGCAGGATGAAACATTTACAGTTATCGTCTACTAATGTTGTTAGTATCTTCAAGTACTTTATACAATAAGCATAGAGAGGTATTTGTTGAATGAATAACTATATCTATAAATGGAGATTTTCATGCATATGAGAAAAATGATTACCTTTTTTATGAAACAAGACAAATTGAAAGTTCATTTTTGGTGCTCCTTACAAATCTAATTTTAATTAAAGTAAAATGTATTTCTTTTTGGGAAATCATTCTCAAAAACTATCCCTTATACATAAAATTATTGCAATTAAAATACATTAGATACATTCGAGTCTTAAAAAAATAAGAAAGTAATTTATGTTTCATCAGTGATACTGAAATTATTGACTTCTTGTCAAATTTGTACTTCCAAAAATTAATCTATCTTTTAGTTCCTTGCTATGTAGTAGATATAACATAAAAGCAGATCTAATTTCTGTTTATTTAGCTTACAATTACATTAAAAGATTATTTTTTTATCTTCTCTATTTATTATTATTATTATTATTATTATTATTATTATTATTATTATTATTTTAGAAGTAGGGACTCGCTCTATTGCCCACGCTGGGATGCAATGGCACAGTCCTAGCTCACTGTAACCTTCTACTCCTGGGCTTAAGGGATCCTCCTGCTTTAACCTCCCAAATAGCTAGGACTACAGCCACATGCCACCACACCCAGCTAATTTTTTTTTTTTGAGTTGGTGTCTCACTCTTGTCACCTAGACTGAAGGACAACGGCACAGTTACAGCCACCACAGCCTCAACCTGCTAGGCTCAGGTAGATCTTCTACCTCAGCCTTCCAAGTAGCTGGAACTACAGGTGCGTGATACCACACCCGGATAATTTTAGAGACGAGGTCTCCCCAAGTTGCCCAGGCTGGTCTTGAAACCCTGGGCTCAGGCAATCCTTTCACCTTGGCCTCCCAAAGTGCTGGAATTACAGACATGAGCCACCACGCCCGGCCCCAGCTAATTTTTATTTTTATTTTTTGTAGAGACAAGGTCTTGCTTTGTTTCCCAGACTAATCTTGAACTCCTGGCCTCAAGCGATTCTCCTGCCTTAGCCTCTCAAAGTACTAGGATTACAGGCTTGAGCTGTCATGCTCAGCCTATTTAAACAATTTTTAGAAACAAAAGGAATGTAAAGGAGATGTCTGAAAGAAAATATTTTCTGTGTTAAGAGAGGAATTTATGGAGGGATAAATGGCACCTATTGATTTATGCATTATGCCTAAAATTATACACATAAGTTCTTACTGAATGAGATTATATGTGTTCTTCATTTAGGTCACATACTTTTATCCATTTGTTAGTATGGAATGTTGTAGTTGATAGAACTTTGTAGATGTAATCTTTTTTTTTAGACAATATATTAACTTATCAAAATTACAAGATTTTTAAAAATCACATATGTATAAGGCTAAAGTAACTTTTTAAGATAAAGATTTATGCAGATTTTTTGAGACTGAAAACTATAACTTAATGAAAAACAAATATAGCAGCAGCTTTTGAATTTACTTTAGATAGTACTAGGAGGTTTCTTTTTTGTTTCCTTCTGTGTTATATCTATACTAATCTGCATGTGAATCATGTTCTAAACAGGTCTGACCTAAAAAAACAAACTATTTTATTAGCAAGTGTACGGTGGCTTACTGCTATCTCATACTCAGCTAATTGAATTGGAATTTTCTTTCCCTCCATTCCCTTTATAAGGGGTTCAAAGAATATTTAGAAGACACAATAAATGAAAACTGAAAATCCCCCTATTTCCTGAGTAAGCTTAGTTTTTTGGGGGGGAAAGGGATCCAGGATTAGATGATGCAAAAAGATGAATATGTCCTATCTTATAATTAATTTACACCTAGTTTCATATCTTGTGACTTGGATCTGTCAAAGATCCAGATAAGAGGTGTTTGTTTCATTTTTTTCCTTATAATGTTCTACTTTCTTTTCTAGATTGGCCAGGTAGAACAGGAGCTGTCCAAAAAGGTCACAGAACTATAGGCCCTACAAAGGTGAAAACATTCACAAACCAGTTCTCAGAGGGTAAGCGACACGTTGAGGTGCTGAAGGAGTCCTTGACTGCTAAGAAACAGAGGGGCTGCCATTTGCAGAGGGAGGTAAAAACAGTTCTGGGATCTTTGGGAAGAAAAGGTGGATTCCTTGGCACCTTTTCATAAGTTTACCTGTGCTGTTTTGTTGCGTTTAGAGTTGGGGAATATGAATAATGTTATGATGAATTCTTTAACAATGCAAGTAGTTTGGAATTAAATATAACCATCTTGTTTCAGTTGTTCTTAGGTATAGCAAATTAAAGCTGATGCAGTTTATTTATGCTCTCAATATTTTAAACTTTCATCATTTCTTTACTTCAAAGCATACTCTAGGCTGGACATGGTGGCTCACATCTGTAATCCCAGCACTTTGAGAGGCCAAGGTGAGAGGATTGCTTGAGCTCAAGAGTTTGAGATCAGCCTGGGCAAAACAGTGAGACCTCGTCTCCACAGAAAAATTAAAAAACTAGCCAGGGGTGGTGCCGTGCACCTGTAGTCCCAGATACATGGGAGGCTGAAGTGGAAGAATGTCCTGAGTCCAGGAGTTTGAGGCTGCAGTAAGCCAGAATCACACCACTGCATTCTAGCATGGGAGACAGAGTGAGACCCTGACTCAAAAAAAAAGTATACTTTAACATTATTAAAATGAAAGGGTAATTATAAAAAATAGATAATTGATTTGGAAACATTAATTCTCACCACTGGTAAATTTTCCAGTCATAAATGACAGTAAGCTTGGTGACCCTGTGTTTGGATTACACTTGTGTTCTTAATTTTTGAGTTTATGAATAACTTTAAGTAGGCAAACTATAATCTGTTAAAGTTCTGGATAGATCTAGTTTTGAGATCATTAAGCAATGTGTCTTATATCCTGTTTGAAAATAAAGTATTTTTAGAAATCTTAGAAGGTTATCTAGTTTGTTGACCATGACTTCAGGCAGGAATACTCTAAATTATCCCAGACAGATTCTACCTATTGTATTTTCAGTGATCAAATAGAAGGAATTGATAATGCTATTTGGATTTATTATCTCAATATATTTTTTACAGCTCTCAGTGAAATAGGTGATTTAGGTAGGAATTGGTAAGTAGTTTTCCTTTATAGAAGAAAAATAAAGCTTGTGATGTAGATTAGATTTTTTTCTTTTAAAGAACCAGATAATAGATAAATAAGAGTGTAGTTTGATGGGGGAAAAGGAATGAGGAGTAAAAAGAAAGAATAAAAACATCATAGTCCTAGAAGATCTGAATCTTCAAGTAAGAAGGAATTGGGATAGGATAAAAAAACTATTTAATATAATATTTGTATCTGCACAGTTTGAGGTTTTGTTGGAAATGGCAGATTTAGATGACATATTTGTCATTTTTCTTATTACTTACACTATTTCTACTTTAGCTGCGCTTAATTCTTTCTATCATATCAGCTCCATTCTACCTCACAGAGATATTTTGTGTATAAAATAATGAGATGCGGCAGTGGCTAAGGCTTTAACTCTAGAGTCATATTTACTGAGTTTGGACTTCATCTTTACCACTTACCTGCCAGATTGCATGATCCTTGGCAAGTATTTAATGTCATTGTGCCTCACATTCCACATCTGTGAGGTAAAGAGAATAGTAGTGCTCAATTTGTAAGTTTTTTGTTAGAATTAAATATTTTATTCATACCTAGTGCCTGGTCTTTGTACATTAGTCATTGTCATCATCATTATAATTCTTGTAATAAATTCAGCTAATAGATATAAATCAGTATACATTTTATTTAGAAGATCTCTTTTGTATTTTTATTTATCTAAAATGTAGGTTATTCATGGAATTAAAAATACAAAATCACCTGGCAAATGTTACCTACAAAGTTATGGCTTTATTCATACGTTTTTCATTTCAGTAATATGAGTGCATGCAATACTACAAAAAGGTCAGAAGAGGGTGCCAGTGTTTTAGAGGTGTATCCTACTTTTATGTTTGCTACTGTAATAGCTTTGGATAGAGGTGGCCGGTGTGCAAACTAGAAAGCCAAGCAGTTGGTTGATGGTAATGCAATCGTTTAAAAGTTGTCACGTCTAACAAATGACTTTTCCCCCTTGGCAATGCATCCCTCTCAAATAATGTTCTTATTAGGTAGGTCTCACATAAATGGGCTTGTGATTGGTTTCTTGTACCATAGAGAATAAAGACTGTATTTGTCATCATTCTTGAATGGTTTTTAGCCATTGTGGGAGTAGCTGAGTCTCAGTGATTAGTCCTGCAAGTTACTAGGGCAACTGCTCAAATATAACCATTACATCCTATGAAAACTAACTTCCTTTTGAATTTGGGGTGAATTTAAGAATGTAATATGCCTATTTATTAGCATTTACTTTTTTAAAAATTACTCTGGTGACCACACATGACAAGTCACTTTTTCTAAATCAACTTCCCCATGTCAGAACCTAATAAAAGGCAGTTTGTACCAGCTCTTTAAAGTTTTCATGTATCTCTATAATTTGCTCTTAATTGATCTCATCCTCTCCCTATAGCTATCCTAGACTTTGATCTAACACTTAAATCACTAAATTAAATATATATGAAAAATAACATGGATATGGAGGGGTTTTTTTAATTTTAAAATCTTTTAAGGGAAAGAGTTTTATGGAAAAAGATCTGAGTTTTTTTTCCTGCCCAGGGAATGTGGAATGAGGCCCTCAGGTGTTGTACGGTGTACAATATATATGAAATTGTTCTTGTTCTACGAATAACACTTTTAACCTGTTGACCTTTGCAAAGGTGGTCTGGGTTTTGTAACACAGTAGTTAAAAACATGAGCTGTGGAGTCAGACATAGGCTTGAAACCCAACCCTCTATTTTTAATAGTTGTGTAACTTTAAAGGAATTACTTTATCTCTTTAGGCTTCCATTTCCTCATATGTAAAATGAGGAGAATGATAATACCAACTTCCTAAGGTTTTTATGGCTAGAATAAGTGTTTCATAATGTAGTTCTCATCTAAATATAGGGAGAAATTTAAATCTGTGGAAAAAATAAAATAAAAACAGTTACAGCACTTTGATTTTATTTGATCTTGATTTGTATTTGCTCCTTATAATAATGGTATGGGTTAGGCAGATAAGTGTTGTTGTCTTGCTTTATGATTGAGAATTCTATGAAGTGCTTATTAGCACACTACTTTTGGTTGGCACTTGGTGATTCTGGATGGGGTGCAGCACAAAACTCGTGGATTCTTTGTCTCAAACCTAAAATAAATTTTAGGGTGGCCAGCAAAGTCTTAAAATGTTTATTAGAGAAAGAAGTGAGGAAAGATAGAGAGACCTGCAAGAGCTGGCATGGGCGAGAGAAACTGTGTTTTTACTTTTTACATTAGGCCTGATATACCTAAACAATGATTGATGTGCTAAAGAGGGTGGAACTCGGGTAATTCTCACTCTGGAGATTTTGACATCTCTCTGCCCCTGATGGGAGGAAGGGGGTCTATTCCAGGGACACTTGCCAGAGTTTTTCATTTCAATACACAAGTTAATGAGCTAAAAGGGGTCTTACTATTATTTTTATGTCTTTTTGATTTCAGGTCCTGGAACCACCTTGGTGGAGTTTTCCTTTGGCAAGCTGAAGGGGTGGGGTGGACTGAGAGTTCACACTGAATTTACATTCCAGTTTGCAGGGTCATTCAGCCTGCCGACAGGATGTCTGGATGCTTTTTAACACCTGCCTACACGAAGTTTATCTATCCATGCCTAGCCTAACCTGTACTAGCTACCCTGGCTCATTGGGACTACTCTCACTAGTAACTCTGGGACTTTTGATATCAGTTGCAGTATTCTCAGAAATTTTTCTATTCTGTGCCCAATTTCTTCCTCCTAAATCTTGATGCCATACCAGGGACATCCATTGAATTAATTTTCTGAATCAGTTCTCAGTGTGCAGAACAGAGCTGATTTTATCAATAAACTGAAAACTTACTACCTCAAAGCACTACCATTTTTTCCTTACTTGTCCAGGAAACTGTATTTTGGAATTCTTTTTATTATAGGGGAACAGTATTATGCACATCTTAGTAACAGTAGGAGGAAGTGGTTATTTTTTGAGGTAATCAGAGATTCACATCCAGTGCAAAGTAAAGAACTGCCCCAGCTCAAGAATGCTGTTGTTTGATATACACTTTCTGCTTGCAATCTCAATCCAGTGCCCCAGTGTGCTGCCTCTTCAAGCTAGAGTTCTGACTTTCTCGGCATACTTAGAGTTAGAACTGCATTCTTAGGACCAGAGGACATTTTTAGAGATCATCTAGTACTCCCATAATTTAAGAAATGAATTTACCTTGAGCTAGTATCAGGAGTTCAAGCAGACCAGACACAGGCTCACACCTGTATTCCTAGCATTTTGGGAGGCCAAGGCGAGAGGATTGCCTGCTCCCAGGTATCTGAGATCAGCCTGGGCAACATAGTGAGACGTTTTCTCTTCAGTAAATCAAAAAATCAGCCAAGCGTGGTGGAACATGCCCTTAGTCTCAGTTACTTGAGAGGCTGAGGTGGAAGGAACATATTTATAATATATACATTTTAGAAGCCATGGAAAAGAGAACTTATAAATTAAAACTGGTCTAAATTATATAAACTGGAAATGAGCATTTATAGATGATTTTAAGAAAATTGGAATTAAACACATATATACAGTTGTGGATTCTTAAATAAAATGGTGCTATAAATTATTGTAAAATAAAATAACTAGTTAGAACTCACAATACTTTAAGAATATGTAACTTCTTTTTTTTTTTGAGTTGAAGTCTCACTCTGTCATCCAGACTGGAGTGCAGTGGCCGCTCCCGGCCACCACAGCCTCCACCTGTTGGGCTCTGGCAATCCTTCCGCCTCAGCCTTCCAAGTAGCTGGAACTACAGGCGCACACTACCACGCCCGACTGATTTTTTGATTTATTGTAGAGATGAGGTCTCACCAAGTTGCCCAGGTGGGTCTCGAACCCGCAGACTCAGGCAATCCACTCACCTCAGCCTCCCAAAGCGCTGGGATTACAGGCTGAGCCACCAAGCCCGGCTTGTAACTTCATTTTTATCTTTTCATATATAATGTGGATATTTTCATTTGGTCAATTTGTGTTTTTAAATGTTAATTTTTATACAGAAAATCTGCTTGTAACACACACAGATAACCGTGTTGTGTGCAAAATCCAACAAAGAGCTTTTATAATTTTAATAAATATTTAGAAATATTACAATTATTGGAAAAATAAAGAAATCATCTGTGCCTATAACGATAAAATATATTACTACTAACAACTAAAGCCCTAAGTTTGCAGAAAACAATAGTGGAAGATTGGGCCCATATCTAGTACAATTAAGTGAAATGTTTTCATGCCCTTGCATATTCTCCTAGTGAAAATTGAGATATTGAGTAGAAAAGAATGTGAGTCTAATACTTAGAATAGCAACATGTAGGAATGGCTAGTGGATATACAACCCCTCCAAAGATTCTGAATTATTGCTCTTACATAATAAAACAAATGTTTCCAGGAAACTTTCAGCCATTAAAAAAAAAAACTTCTTAAAGTCAATGAAGGACTACTAAGATTTGAGAGGAAAAAACCAATGTAAATGGACATTTTGCAACCAGATCTTCCTACGGTTAACTTACTGATTATTTGCTCAAATCTAGGCAGTAAAACTAGGTAGAAGCCCACACCTAAGAGGAAGAAAGTTAGCAGTACATAAATAAGATGTTATAAATTGGAAATAATCCCTGAAAATAAATATAAATAATCTGTAAATTTCCACATGTACACACAAGAAAATAAAATCTAGTTTTATTTAAAGTTACAAAATATAAATGAATAAAAAATGGAAAAGTTGAAACTGACAAAAAAATAACTTCAACAAATATGAGTGGATTAAAGTATAAACAGCATAGTTTGTGGTTGTCTATAAAAGATACTGTAAACAACACAATGTACAAATTTATTCATAAACAAATAACATTAATTGTTGCCCAACAAATGAAGATTTGTTCTTTCCACGTATGCATAGAATATTAACTTAAATTAATCAGTTACTAAGTCATATACAAAAACGAAAAATAACTAAACATCACTAAATACATAACTAAAATGCAATACAAAATATTTACATGGGCATCTACAAAAGTAAACTTCAAAATACAATGGACATTAAATTATTTCTCATATTTTAATATGCCAAGAAGAAATAGAATATTTAATTAAGACATTAATTTATTCCATTTTAATGCATAAAAATAAAAGTTAGTTTCTCTCTATATATTACCCTAAAATAGAAACAAAGAGTGAAGGTTTGTTAACTACTAGGCTCTGAAAGTGCTACATATAAATTCATAAAAGTGTTTATAAAAAGAATGAAACAAATACCTAGTTCTAAATATCAAATTTTAATGATGTGAACCAAAAAATGATTCATTTCTATTATGAGTGATTAAGCAAAAGTCTCAATACAACTATCATACAAGTTTGGAAATTCTTATAAAGATTAATATGCTTAAGAATAAATAAATTAGACAGTATTAGTGGGTTGAATATTTTACTTAACATGTGTGTTACATTGGTGTAGCATAATAAAAAAAATCCTGACCAGTCTAAAGATGGAAGAAAAAATTTGAGATCTATAACTTGAAAAGAAAATGACAAAATTATTTTATAATATGTGTTTATTATTTTTAATTTTTGTAAGATAATCTTTTTGAAATACTTGGAATGACTAGAATTTCTTTCTTCCTTCTTTTTTTCCTTTCTTCCTTTGTACTTGTAGCATAAAGCTAAGTGTTTATTGATTGTATTGATCATTTCAAAGAACCAAGTTTTGTTTTCATTTACACTTTTATTATTTATTTTCTATTTCATTGATATCCATTTTCAATTATTTTCTGTTTTCAAGATTACTTTTGCATTTCAAAATACAGGCTCATTAAATAGTGAATATATAGTTTGTTAATTTCTAAAACATTTTTGTATATTTTTAAATGTTTGCATTTTGCCTATATTGTTGCTTTTATTTTTGAGACTCCAATTATATACATATATTTGCTCTTTTTTTTTTTTTTTTTGAGTTGGAGTCTCACTCCACCCAGGCTGGAGTGCGGTGGCATGTTCATGGCCACTCCAGCATTGACCTGCTGGGCTCTGGGGATCCTTACGCTTCAGTCTTCCAAGTAGCCAGAACTACAGGCACACGCTACCATGCCCGGCTAATTTTTTATTTATTGTGAAGACAAGGTCTCAGCAAGTTGCCTGGGCTGGTCTCGAACATGCAGGCTCAGACAATCCACTTGCCTCAGCCTCCCAAAGTTCTGGGATTACAGGCTGAGCCACCGAGCCCGGCCCATATTATATTTAATCTTTTTGACTTCTTAAATTTCACTTATCTTCTGTCTACTCTTTTCCTTCTTTTCTTTCTTTATTTTTTATATTATTTTTGTTTGTTTATTTGTTTAGAGACAGAGTTTTGATGTGTTGTCTAGGTTGGAGTGCAATAGTGCAGTCATAACTCACAGTAACTTTGAACTCCTAGACTCAAATGAACTTCCCATCTCAGCCTACTGAGCACCTAGAACTACAGGTATGCACCACCATGCTTAACTAAGTTTAAAAAAAAAATTTTTTTTTTGTAGAGATGAGTTCTTGCTATATTGCCTAGGTTGGTTTTAAACTCCTGGACTAAAGTAATCCTCCCACCTTGGCCTCCCAAAGCACTGGGGTTACAGACACTAGTCACCTTGCTCGGTATTACTTTTTATATTCTTGAGTGTTTCCCCAGTTTCTTCAAATATTCTTCAGTATATTTTATTAAATTTATATTTGTGTCTAATCTTTCTTTTGCACTATGTAACTGTTTCTTGATTTCTCAAATGGGCTATTTCTCTGATTTCTCTGTTGAGTCTGCTCACCTTTTATTTATTTTTATTTCATTAGGTATAAGCCCTTTTCCTTTATTTATATTTTTTTGTTGTGGTTTTTTAACTTCAAGACATTTGAAATATGTAAATACTTATTAAAACTATTTTATTTAATCTTAAATGATATGGCATACTTTCCTTCTATTTTTATATTATTTGGGGACATTATTTTCGTGAGTTGGAATATTTTAGTTCTTATTGTATAATCTCATATTCCCCTTCATAGTAGTGTTTTACGAATACAAACTTTTTATGTTAACTTAGTGGACTATAGTGAAGTTTCTATATGGCTTAGAAGAATCTGATGTTAGAGTGCTATCTTTTGACATTATAATGCATGTTTGTGACTATGTGTAAGTGCCTATTTAGATAGTTGATAGATAGATGATTGATAGATGATAGATATAGATAGATAGATAGATAGATAGATAGATAGATAGATAGATAGATAGATAGACTGATAGATGTTTTTACATAGATAAATACAGTCAGCCCTCTTTTTCTGTGGGGTCTGCACTCATGGATTCAATCTGCCACAAATAAAAACTATTCAGAAAAAAAATTGGATCTGACAATTTTTGCCATCATTCTCTAAACAATACAGTACAACTAGTTATATAGCCTTTACACTGTGTTAGGTATTATAAGTAATACAGAAATGATTTAAAGTATATGAGAATGTGTGCATAGGTTATATGCAAATACTATGCTATTTTATATCAGGGATTTGGGTATCTGCAGATATTGGTAACAATGGGAGATTATAGATATAATCCTATATCAGGGGACAACTATGCATACATATACATATATAGGTGTATAGATATCTACATCTAATTTCATTTATATATGTAATATATAAATTTGTGTTTGTTGGAGGTTTTATGTATAGTGTGTGTATGTTTTCTCAGTAGAGGATTCCTTTTTTTTTTAGATTGGAAAATATAGTTTATTTAGAGAGTAAATTGGAGAGAGAGATAAGATTCACCTCCCCAAGGTAGGGGAGAGGGCCAAAGCTAAGAAAACATGGGGCCATAGCTCAGAGAACACATGGCCTGGCCAGTATTTAACAAAACAATGGCCTATTAAAGGATTCTTAATTTGCTCACATGACTTACTCTTTCTTATCCATTACCACTCTACAGGGCAGTGTCCTCTTTCTACTTTCCTTCTTTTTTTCATAAATAATTTTCCCTAAATTTTCCACCTCAAATCCCACCCAATTGCTTGGCTTTTTATTCTAGGTAAATGCTGTTTTCTATCAGGCCTTGAACCACTGTTATCAATTTTTTGTTATGTGAGTGGAACTTTCTTGATTTTATGTGTTTAATCCCACTAGTAGGATCTCCACTTCTATTTTTTCTAAATTGTCTCTTCAGAGACTGCATTCTATACACATGGAATTATGGTTGAGTTCTTTTCTTTTAATAAAGATTTCTCTATGTATAGACAGTTTTCATTTCATAGGGACATTTACTTCACAGTTATGCAAAACAGTATGATTTATTGATTTACATTTCTTGGCCTAAATGGTTTTGGGGAGGATGGATGGAAAGATAACTGTTAAGTATTGTTATTACCTTAAAGCCTTTTTCTAGAACTTTTATGTGGAATTTGTAATTTATTTTTATTTCATTGACATAGGTATGCAAACTATAACATTTCTTCTTATAATTGCCCTATGTATATCTCCTATAGTAATTTTGCAGTTGTGGTCTGTATCATTCTTTTGTTTTTGTTTTTAATTTAAAGATGTGGAATACAAGTTGGGATTGAATATATAAGTGGTCTACGTACAGGTAAAGTTTGGGTTTCCCTTTGGATATCACTTCGCCTGGATAGGGATCATGTGCCCTTATTGATGTTATATGACCCCCGTCCCCTGCCAGTGTCCCACTACTGCCAATCCCTTTCTTGTAGTATCATGATAGAAGTGTAGTATCATGATACTCAGTCCTCTTATGAGTGAGAACAAGTGGTACTCAGTTCTTTGTTTCTATGAAAGATCACTGAGTATTATAGACTCAAAATTCATCCAAGTTTCTGTGAAGTTCATAATATTGTCCTTCTTTATGGCTGCAAAACATTCCATCATGTATATGTACATTTTTTAATCCGGTCTACTTTCAATGGGCAGCACAGTTGGTTCCATGTTTTTGCTATTGTAAATAGTGCTGCAATAAACATGCGTGTGCAGGTGTCTTTTTGGTAGAATGATTTGAGTTCCTCTGTGTATATTCCCAATAGGGGGATAGCTGGGTTGTATGGAAGGTCAATTTCTAGTTATTTTAGAAATTGCAACACTGTTTTCTAAAGAGGTTGAACTTGTTTGCACTCTACCAACAGTGTAGAAGTGTTCCCTTTTTTGCGCATCCTTGCCAGCATCTGTTACTTTTTTGTTTTATTAATTATATCTCAGTGTGGTTTCTCTAATAATTAACAAAGCTGGGCATTTTTTCACATGTCTATTGGCTGTTAATATGCCTTCTTTTGAGGATGGTCTATTTAGGTGTTTTGCCCACTTTTTAATAGGGCTATTTGTTTTTTTCCTTTCAGCACATTTGAGTTCCTTGTAGATCCTGAATGGGAAGGCTTTGTCAAATATACAGTTGGCAAATATTTTTTCCCATTCTTTGGGCTGTCTCCCCACTCTCTTAATGGTTCTTTTTGCTTTGCAGAAGCTTTTCAGTTTGATGAGGTACCATTTGTCTGTCTTATCTCTTGTGGCATTTGGGGTTTTGATCAGGAACTGGTTGCCTATTCCAATTTCTGTAAGGGTGTCTCCTTCATTTTCTAAGATTCTTATAGTTTGAGGTTTTACATTTAGGTCTTCAATTCATTTAGAGTTTATTTTTGGGAATGGTGATAGGCAGGGTGATTCTTCTGCATGTGGTCGGTCAGTTTTCCCAGCACCATTTTTTGAATAGGTTCTCCTCTCCCCAGTGGTTGTTGGTGGAGGCTTTGTCAAAGATGAGTTGGTTGAGAAATTGAGGTTTTGCTTCCAGAATCTCTATCCTGTTCCATTGGTCTATATGCCTGTTCTTGTGCAAATACCAGGTTGTTTTGACTATTGCAGCCTTATAATAAAGTTTAAAGTCTGGGAGTGTGATATCTTCCACTTTATTTCTTTTGCTGAGGATTATTTTGGCTATATGTGGTCGTTTTTGTTTCCATATGAATTTCTTTATTGTTGTTTATAGGTGTGAGAAGAATGATGACGGTGTTTTAATGGGTATTGTGTTAAATCTGTAGATTGCCTTGGGTAGGATGAACATCTTAACAATGTTGATTCTTCCTATCCATAAACATGGAATAGTTTTCCATTTGTTTGTGACTTCTTTGATTTCTTTGAGCAGCGTGTTGTAGTTTTCATTGTAAAGGTCTTTCGCTTCTCTGGTTAGGAAGATGTCAAGGTATTTCTTTCTCTTTTTCGTGGTGATTGTGAATGGGATTGTACTTCTGATTTTGTTCTCTACCTGTTCATTGTTGGTGTATAAAAATGCAACTGTCTTTTGCACGTGAATTTTATACCGTGAAACTTTGCCAAAGTTGTTTATCTGTGCCAGAAGGTTTTTGAGATTCTCTTGGGTTTTCCAGGTATAGAATCATATTGTCCTAAAGAGGGATAGCTTCCTCTTTTGGGCTAGTACTTCCAACACTATGTTGATCAGGAGGGGTGAGAGTGGGCAACCTTGTCTTGTTCTGGTATTAAGGGGAAATGCTTGCAATTTCTGCCCATTTAGTAATATATTGGCTGTGGGTTTGTTGTAGATGGCTCTAACTATTTTGAGGTATGTTTTCACTATACCTAGGTGTTCAAGGGTTTTTATCAAAAATGGGTGGTGGGCCGGGCACAGTGGCTCAAACCTGTAATCTCAGCACTTTGGGAGGCCAAGGTGAGGGGATTGCCTGAGCCCACGGGTTTGGGAACAGCCTGGGCAACTTGGTGAGACCTCATCTCTACAATAAATCAAAAAATTAGCCAGACATGGTAGCACGCACCTGTAGTTCCAGCTACTTGAAAGCCTGAGGTGGAAGGATCACTGAGCCCCAGCAGGTCAATGCTGGGGTGGCTGTGAGTGTGCCACTGCACTCCAGCCTGGGTGACAGAGTGAAACTCCAACAACAACAACAAAAGAATGGATAGTGGATTTTGTCAAAAGCCCTTTCTGTGTCTAATGATATAATCATGTTGTCCTTTTTTTTTTAGCATCTGTCGATGTATTAATATTTAATTACATTTATGATCTTGTGGTTGTTAAACCAGCCTTTCATCCCAGGAATAAAGCCTACTTGGTCATGGTGGATAATTTTTGAGATGTGTTGTTGGATCCGATTTGCTAGAATCTTGTTGAGAATTTTTGTATCTATGTTCATCAGGGATATTGGCCTGTAGTTGTCTTTCTTTGTTGGGTCTTTGCCCAGTTTAGGTATCAGTGTAATGTTAGCTTCATAAAATGATTTGGGAAGAGTTCCATCTTTTTTGATTGCCTGGAATACTTTCAGTAGGATTGGTAACATCTTCTTGTATGTTTTGTAGAATTCCACTGGAAAGCTGTCTGGTTTAGGAGTTTTTGTGGGGGAGGTAGTTTTCTTATGACAGTCAATTTCCCAGATTGTTATTGGTCTATTAAGGGTCTTAATTTCTTCTTGTTCCAATCTTGGGAAGTTGTGTGATGTGAGAAAGTCCTCCATTTAGTTTAGGTTTTCTAATGTGTTTCCATGTAGGTGTGAATAGTAATCTCTGATAATTCTTTTATTTCTTCAGGATCACTTGTGACTTGATCTTTTGTGTTTCTAATTGTGTTTATTTAGGCTTTTTCTCTCTCTTTCTTGGTCAACCTGGATAGGTTTTTGTTATTTTTTTTAATGGCAGGCTTTTACATTTTAAATTGAATGCCTTATTGTTTAACATAACATTGTTATTAACTTATGCTTTTATTGGTTAATGTTCAGAAAATGCTATTTGCATGTTTGTCATTTTTGTTGAATTTATAGTTGTCATGAATTGTGTTAAAATATAGACAATGTTTATGACTGTTCATGTGCACTTGAGCAAATTGCATTCTCTATTATTAAAGTTATCTGATGTATAATCTAATTATGCACTGCATAGCAAGGCAGTCAATGACAGACTGCATATATGATAGTAGTTCCATAAATTATAATACCATATTTTTATAATACCATTATAATACCATATTTTACTGTAATGTTTTATGTTGGATACACAAATACTTACCACTGTGTTACAATTGCCTACAGCATTCAGTACAGTAACCTGCTATACAGGTTTATAGCATAGGAGCAATAGGATACACCATACAGCCTAGGTGTGTAGTAGGCTGTGCCTTCTAGGTTTGTGTAAATACACTCTGTGATGTTCACAAAATGACCTAATCTCCTAATGATGCATTTCTCAGAATGTATTTTTGTTATTAAGAGATGCAGGTCTGTATATGCAATTGTGTTGTGTGTTGCTTGGGACTGTATTTATAGCTACTAAGTTTTTGTGTGCATGTGCCTTGAATTTAGAGGGTCTGTTGCTTTTCTCTCATCTCTTATTCAGCTTTATGAAAATTTTTGCTTTGTCATTGAGTGCATAAATATTAATAACTACTGTAACTTCATTATGAATTCTAACTTTTTATAATAAATATTTATTTAAGACATTTAAATCTTTGCGGTCTGCATTATTCATGTCACTTGTCATGATTAGGCTACCTTATTTAGTTTAATCTGCCTTTGCCTAACACTTTTATCCAATTTTAATTTTTTAACATTTTAACATGCATACAGAAATAAGCATGAACAGTTTAACAAGTTTTCCAATATGAACACAACTTGGTAATCAGCATATGGTTCAAGAAGCAGGATATTAGCAAAACTCAGAAGCACACTTGACCCCTGGTTCACTTACAAGCTTTCTGTCATCTAAATGAAATCACATACTATTCAAAATTGCTATACCATTTGCCTATGTTGAATCCGCTATAAATGAAAATATGCAGAATATACTTATTCATGTCTGGCTTATTTTGTTTAACGTTACGTTTACAACATTTATTCACTGTGTCATTTGCAGTATTCATGCCTTTTCTTTTGTGTTTAGTATTTATTGAATGAATACATCAAACTGTTTATACTCAGAAATTGTGATAGCATTCTAAGACTTTTTTTTAATGCTCAGTTACTTGCATAGTACTATCATAAAAAATTAATCATATTGTTTAGTGAATATGATTAAATGTTTCTGTGGGGTAAAAATCTGAGTAAGGTTTTTAGGTTATAAGATATATGTTTTTATCTATTTTAGATAGTGTTAAAATATGTATGAAGAAAACACTCAATAAGAAAGCTCATGCAGCTGTGAAAATGTTACACAATTAAGAAAAAGTTAATAAAAAGATTATTTCAAAATGATAAAGAGGTCACCCTACAAAAAAAAGTATAAAATTCAAAATTCCACACACTCAGTAATAGACCTTTAAATTAGGTAAAGAAAAAATCCAAAACTGTAAGAGGAAAAAGACAAGTTTTTTATCATCATGGGAGACATTAACACATTTCTTTCAATGATGAATAAAAGAAGCAGTTTAAGAGTATAGAAGTACTAAATGACATAGCATATTTTTCCTAGTTAGTTTACAAAGAATATGAATCCCTATGAAAACAGTATATGAGTGTTTGGCAGTTCACATAAAACATTTACAAAAATTGATAATTTTCTGTGTCATACAGCAATCACAGCAGATTTCAAAAGACTCAAATCATTCATAGCATTTTCTGTGACAGTGGTGAAATAAATTTAGAAATCACTAAACTATTCTTTAATTTTAACTTTCCTGAATCTTTTGAGTTCCTTGTGTATATAGCAAATTATTTAATTTTATTTTGTTATTAAATCTAAACATTACCAGTATGTTTTGTTCTAGTTCTGCATTTTATGCTATGTAGAAGAGACTTTATATCATATACATGCATATATATGTATACATGGCACACATTTGTGTGCTGTATAAGTAAATAGCTTCTTACCATTTAGTTTGTTTTATTTCCTCATTGCTTTTAAAAGGTTTGTGCTTTTATATGAATTTTTATTTTCATAATATCAATATACTGTTATTCTCCTTGCTATTTTTGTACCATCACTGAATTATTATAAATAAATTAGAATGTACTATTAATAAACTTTATCCCCAGTTCTGTGAACTAGCAATCTCAGATGATCCAAATATACTGCTATTACTGAACATATTGCATTGTATTGAAATTGCCTGCATATCATTGTTTTCATACCATTAATGGATAAGAATTATAAGTGAACTGATTAGGTTTAATTCACTATCTCTCACAACTATTGCAATGCCTAATGTATAGTAATCGTTCAAACTGCATTTATTGAATGAATTCAATGATCCCTTCAGCCAGCTTTGGGGATATCTAAGAATATTAAATTGAACTATTATAGATTCAAATTAGGTCTTCAGGTTGCATTTCTAGTTGTCACTTAGTAAGCAACTTTGAATTTTCATCTTAGCAATAATGACTAGAAGCCAACGCATTACTTCTAGTCAAATCGGACAAATGGAGGAAACAAAAATAAAAAATAATAGGTATATTTGAGTGTGATCAAGTAATTTGCTATCTTTGAACTACTGACCTCTTATACCCAAAAGAAAATGGAATGAAAAAAAAATCTTCCAAGTACATTCAAACTATGAATGTCTTATATTTTATTTGTTTCTCTGTCAGTCTCTTCAAAACAATACGCTGACATTTTTACATTCTTGATTTAAATTATGGTATTGCTCTGCCATCTAGTGGATATTCTACTTTTACCATTTGTAAGAGAAAAATTTGTTCTGTCGGCTGTTGTTTTGGAGATTTATTTTGTACTACTGGACTTTATGAAAACCATTCTACCAATTACCATGTAATTTGGCTGAGAATGAGATAACAAATAGATGGGAATCAACTTGGTAGTACTGATGTAACTAAGACATTTTGTTCTATGTCAAACTAAGATAAGCAGCACTTCCTCATATAAAACAAGTGCAAGACTGAGATGTAAGAGATCTGGGTTTTATTTTTCAACATCTGATATTATTAGATATGTTTTTCTGGGAAAAAAATCATTAAAATGTTCAAATTTTGGTTTCATATTTTGAAAACTTTATTATTTATAAAATCTTTAAGAATTAAAAGCTAAAAATGTTTGTCACTGACTTTTAAATATATAGTTTCAAAAATATATAGGAGGGCAGAGGATATGAATAGACACTTCTCAAAAGAAGACATACGAGCAACCAGCAGATACATGAAAAAATGCTCAGCCTCACTAGTCATCAGAGAAATGCAAATCAAATCTTAAGTATCTCTGTATCTCAGTAAGGATGGTCATCATTAATAAATCAAAAAACAATAGATGCTGGTGCAGATGCAGAAAAAAGGGATGCTTCTACACTGTTAGTGGAAAATAGTGGTGATATCTAAAGTTACTAGAAATTGACCTTCCACATAATCCAGTAATCCCCCTCCTGGGAATATACCCAGAGGAACACAAATCATTCTACAAAAAAGACACCTGAACACCCATGGCTATTGCCACACTATTCACAATAGCAAAAACATGGAATCAACCCCATTGCCCATTGAAAGTAGACTGGATAAAGAAAATCTGATACATCTACACAATGAAATATTACACAGCCATAAAGAACAAAATCATCAACTTCTCAGCAACTTAGATGGAACTAGAGACAATCATTCTTAGCAACTATCACAGAAACAAAGAACCAAATACCACATGTTCTCACTCATAAGTGTGACCTGAACATTAACCACAGTAGCACAAGAGAGGGATTGGCAGTCACAGGGTACTGCTAGAGAAGGGAATAAGGGGGAGTACATAACAACTCCAAGGGTACCTGATCCTAAACCAGGGGAGTGAGGACCAGTTGAAGGCCCAAACTTCACACACACACACATTACTTATGTGCCTAATCCTGACTTGTACCCCACATGTTTATAATAAAACAGTTTAAAAAATGTTTTTAATTAAAAAGAAAAAAAATATATATATATATGCAGGAAAATCCAAAATGAAAGTATAGTTTATTTGCATAAAATATGTATATGTGGTTTATGCATAAATATATCTATATGTTTGTGTTTCTTAAGCTTTCTTTATATGTCTATATATTACCTACCTGTCCATCCTCTCATCCATCATCTAATAAACTAAATCAATGCTTCCATTAAGCCCTCTATTTCAAAAGAGGCATAAAGAGGATTTCCTTGCACTGAGATTTAAGTACCACTATTCCTTATGTCATTTCTATATATTGACAGTGGGTAAGAGGGAGCTTCTGATAATCAACTTGCCTTCAGGTTAATGTTATAAATTTCCCAATTAAATCCAAAAAGGCTAAAATCATTATGCATTTTTAAAGCTTAGATAAATTTTGTGTATGAATTTTTGCACAGATCAGGAGTTCACTTCAATGAGATGTGATAATTACACAAGCCTGCGTAACTTGCTTACCTCTTATCAGCTATGTATGAATGACAGTTGCTTCACATTCTTGTCAGAAATTGGTATTGTTAAAAAAATTGGTATTGTTAGATTTAAAATTTTTAGCCATTTCTATCAGGTGAGTACTAATACCTCTTGAGGATTTAAATTTAAATCCCCCAGTAATGAATCACTCTGGTAATTTTGTTGATCATTGCTTATCCACATATATTCTGTCTGTTAAAAATTATTTGCTCATTTTTAAATTGGACTGTTTGTCTCTTACGGAGTTATTAGTGTCTTTTTTTCTTTTTTCTTTTATTTATTTATTTATTATAGAGTTGTAGGGTAAAGTGAGGATTAACTACATAAATAGGCTGCATACAAGTGAAATTTAGGCTTTTAACAAAGCTTAGAGAAATAAAATTTATCTAAGCTTTAAAAATGCATAATGATTTTAGCCTTTTTGGATTTAATTGGGAAATTTATAGCATTAACCTGGTAGCGGACCAGGTACCCTTTGTGTTGTCACGTGGTCCCCCGCCTCCTCCCTCCTCTAGCAGTGCCCAGCGACTAACAATCCTTCCCTTGTGCTAGTGTGACAAGTGTTCGGGGCCCACTTATGAGTGAGAACATGTGGTATTTAATTATTTGTTTCTGTGATAGTTCACTTACTATGATAGTCTCCAACTCCATCCAAGTTGATTCGAAGTCCATGATTTTGTTCTCTATGGTTGTGTAATACTCCATAGTGTATATGTACCACATTTTCTTTATCCAATTCACTTATGATGGGCAGCAGGGTTAGTTCCATGTTTTTGCTATTGTGAACAGTGTGGCAATAAACATGTGTGTGAAATGCCCGAGATATAAAATTTACCATTTTAAAAGCTTTTGAGTGTATGATGTATGTGAGTGTAGCAGTACGTACATTCACATTGTTCTGTAACCTTTACCACTATTTCCAGATCTTTTCAACATCCAAAACTGGAAACATGTACCTCTTAAACAATAACTCCCATTTCTCTGTCCCCTAGACCATGGTAAGCAGTATTCTACTTTTTGTCTTTATAATTTGACTTTTCATGGTATCTCATGTATGTGGTATCCAGCAATATTTGCCTTGTGTGTCTGGTTTATTTCATTTAGTCTAATGTTTTCACAGTTCATGTTGAAGAATGTGCACCTGTCCATGGGCATTTGGGTAGCTTATACCGCTGGGCTATTATGAATAATACTGTTAAGAACACTGGTGTATAAATATATGTTTGAATCTCTACTTTCACTTTTTTGGCATATGCTAGAAGTAGAACTGCTGGATAGTATGGCATTTTCATGCATAATTGCTTAAGAAACTACCATAGTTATTTCACTGTTTTGCATTCTCATCAGTAATAGTTAATGGGACAAATTTCTTCACATTCCCCCTTAACATTTTTTATTTTCCATTTATTCCTTTTATAAATTATGGTTATATAATGGGTGTGTAGTGGTACTTCAATTATTTCTTGTTTTTTTGTTGTTGTTGTTGCTCTATCTTATTATTGTCATAAGAAGGTACATGAGATCTACACTGCTAACAAAATTTTAAGTGTAAAGTACAGGAATGTTAACTATAAGCACAATGTCGTATAGCTGGACTAGAATGTATTCATCTTGAATAAGTGAGTTGCTGTTCATTGTCATTATGAGTCACATTTCTCTAATGATTAGTGATGTGCATCTTTTTATGTGCTTACTTGAAATGTGTATACCTTCTTTGAAAACATGACTATTTAGGTCCTTCGCTCTTTTTTTTAATTGAACTTTTTATTGTGTTGTTAATTTATAAGTTTAAAAATTATACTATACATATTAATCACTTACAAACATAATCTCAGAATTTTTCTCATATTTTGAGTGGCTATCTTCCTCTGTTTGGAGTGCTCTTTGATACACAAAAGTTTTTAATTTTGATTAAGTCTATTTTATTCCTCTTTTTTTTTTTGCCTATTTTGACAAATTCACTGTCAAGAAGCCCTAACACCAAACACAACACTAATCCTAATCCTAACCATAGCCCTAATGCTAATTCTAGCCCTAACACCAACCCTCAATCTAACATTAACCTAGTCACAATCTTTCCCTAGCTTAAACAATAACTGAAAAATTAATCCTAGCCATGAGCCTAATGTGCACCCTAACCCTAAACATAAACCTAGACCTAGTCTATCTTAAACCTTAACCTTAACTCCAGCCTAACACAATGCTAAACCTAACCCTAACCCAGCACTAGCACTAGCAAACTAGCCTTAACCCTAACCATAAGCCTAGCTCTAAACTCATCCCTAACTTAGCACTAGTCCTAACTATTACTCTAATCCTAAATATAAACCTAAACCCAACTATAATAATGCCTTAACCCAGTCCTAATACTATCACTCAGTGTTAGGTTAGTGTTATCATAACCTAACACTAACACTAACCACATAATAATAATCCTATGTCTAGACCTATTTCTAAATCTAATTACATCCTTATACCTAGACCTAACACTAACCCTATGTTAAACCTAACACTAACTTCAGCCCTTACCCTAACACAAACCCTAATCCTAACCCCCACCCTACCCTAGATCTAACACTAACTTCATCCTAACCCTAAACTAACTATAATGCTGTCCTAGCACTAACACCAATTTTTAATCCTAGCCCTGTGCCTAACCTTAGCCCTAACCCTAAACCTAAAACTAGTTCTACTCCTATCCCAAACCCTCACCCTGACTCTAGCCTAAAGCAAACGCTAACCTAAAGTTAGCCATATCACTAGCACTATCCTTAACCCAAATACTTACCCTAACACTAGATCTAACCCAAACTATATACCTAAAACTAAAAAACATCTCTAACCCTGAAACAAACCATAACACTAACACTAAAACTAATTCAACCTCTGACTCTAGGTCTAAACCTAATACTAGCCCTAGCATTAATTACCCTTATGCCTAACCATAATCACAGTCCTAAACCTAAACCTAACCATAGTCGTAAAACTAACCCCATCACTAAACCTAATCATAAAATTAACACTACTCCTACCTATAAACTGTAAACCTTACTGTAGCCCTAGCCTTATCCTTAACCCTTATCCTAATGCTAGCCCAAAAGCTAATACTAACCCCAATTTTAACCCTAGCCCTAGTGCTAAACCTAAGCCTAATGCTAACCCTTACACTACCTGTAACCCTAAGCTTAATGCCTAACTGTAACCTGAACCCAGACCATAACATAAGCCCAATTAAAATTTTTGCCCTAACTCTAGCAATTACCCTAACCCTCTCTCTAAACACTATATATAAACCTAAGTCTATGAATAATAGTATCACTCACCCTAACCATAGCCTATCCTTAAACCTAACACTAGTAACCCTAAATATAATCCTGCATCAAGCCCTATCCTTAAGCCTAATTTCTATCTATATCCCTAGCCCTAACACCATCCCTAATAATAAATCTAACCCTAATCCTAGACTTAGACTTAAAAGCAACCCTAACCCTAACACTAAACCTAGCTCTAACATGAATCCACATCTTACCATAAATGAAATCATAACTCTTCTGTAGCCTGAACCTTAACACTAATTTTAGTTCTATCTTTGTGCCTAACCAGAACTTTATGTTAAACCAAAATCTAGCCTTAATCCTATCTCAAAACCGTACCTTAACACTAGCATAACAAAAATCCTAAACCCAACTTTAAATTTAGCACTGATACTAGCCTTAACACAAACCCTAAACTTAGCTCTAAACATAGCCCTAACTCCAACCCAACTCATATACCTATCCCTAACACAAACCATGAGCCTAACTATAATTATAACTCTAATCCTAATTCTATCTCTAACTTTAGCCTTATACCTAACACTAGCCATAAACCTATCATTAAGCCTAACCCCAAATGCAGCCCTAACCCTATCCATTACCATACTTGTAACATTAACTACAAAGCGAACCCTAATGATAATCTTAAACCTCACCCTAATCTAAGTCCAACACTAAACTTCATCCTAACCCTAATACTAACCATAATCATGCCCTATCACTAACAGTAATTTTAACTTTAATCCTAGACCTTTGCCTAACACCAACTCTAACCCTAATCCTGAATCACTAACTAGCCTTATGCCTATTCTAAACCCTCAGCCTAACCCTACTTAAGCCAAATGATAAACCTAACCCTAGCATTAGCTCTAGCCTTAACCCTAGCTCTAATCCTAACCCTAAATCTCACCCAAGCCATATACCTAAACTCAAACTTAACATTATCCTTAGCCCCAAAACATATTCTAACCATAATCTTAACTCTAATCATAATTCTTTTTCTTTTAATTTTTTTTATTTTAAAGATGTGGGATACAATTCAGGGATAGATATACAAATGTTCATTATGAAATGTCTGTAAATCTTATAATAGTCTATAATAGCTTGTTTAAAATAAGTAACTTCATTTTTTAAAAATACTCCATTTTTTAACTGCTTGCTGCCCAGAGATGCCCCCCGCATAAAGTTGTTGCAGATTCCTTGTGCCCACAGACCCACATCCTTGTTCCCCCTGACCATTTGAAAACTCCCTAGCCACAAATTCCCTGTAATTGTATGCTTTGTTAACTAAAATCAAATGTTACGCCTTGCAAAACTCTGTTGTTACATTCTCATAGTTTGTTCTTATATTTTGTTAGTAACCTAACCAAGGTAATTCCATTGTGTGATGGTTCTTCTACCTTGTCTCTATGTAACTGCCTTAAACCATATCTTGTTGGCAGAATTCCAGGGACTTTCCAGTCACCGGCTGTGCCTGGGACATAGAGTTAGTCATAACTCTCTTATAATCAAAAGTTCCCATTTTGGTTGCTAAGTTGCTAGTTATGGTTACTATGATCACTAAGTTGCTATGTAGCCCACTTGCAGTTTTTGCCTTTAAAAACTCTTTAAAGAGTTTTTATGGCAATAGCCTTTCTCGGTTACCGGCTTAAATAAAGGACTCTTAATTTGATTCTCTGCGTGTTGGCAACTTACCTTCTCACACTCTGGTCACAAAATTATGCAGGTACCCTTGTTGATGATGTGTGCCCCCCTCCCCCAGTAGATTCCCACTACCGCCAATACCACCTCCCCCACCCCACTGCCCCCAGCAGTTTCCTGCTACTGTCAATCCTTTTCTTATAGTGTTACAACAATTGTTCAAGGACCACTTAGGAGTGAGAACATGTGATACTCAGTTCTTTGTTTCTGTGATACATCACTCAGTATTATAGACTCTAAGTCCTTCCAGGATGCTGTGAAGTTCATGATTTTTGTCCTTTATGGCTGCATAATATTCCATCATGTATATGTACCACATTGTTTTTATAAAGTTCTCTTTTGATAGGCAGCATGGTTGGTTCCATGTTCTTGCTACTGTGAACAATGCTGCAATAAACATACATTGTGCAGGTATCTTTTTTTATATAGTGATTTGAGTTCTTCTGGGAATATTCCCAGTAGGAGAATTCTTACTCTAACTCTAGGCTAAAACTAACCCTACTGTTAACCCTATTTTAATGCCAGTCCCTAATCGTAGTCCTAAACTTATCCTTAACCACAGTCAGAACACCAGTACCTTTACTAAACCTAATTATAAACTTACCCTAGCCCTAGCTCTAAACCAAACCCTAACCCTAACTCTAGTCCTAACACTAAAACAAATGCTATCCTTTATTCTAGTCCTAACACTAGCCCTTATGCTAAAACTAACCCTAATTCTAGCCCTAGCCCCAATTTTAAACATAAGCCTTAAACCTTGCCCTGAAATGCAAATTAAAACTACACTGAGATACCACCTAACTCCAGTCAGGATGGCCATCACCAATAACCGAAAAAAATAACAGATGCTGGAGAGGATATGGCAAAAAGGGGACACTTCTACACTGTTGGTGAGAGTGTGAACTAGTACAGCCTCTGTAGAAGACAGAATGGCAATTCCTAAAAGATCTAAAAATTGACCTTCCATGCGACCCCACAATCCCCCCCTACTGGGAATATAACCAGAAAACGTCAAATCACTCTATAAAAAAGATACCTGCACATGTATGTTTATTGCAGCATTGTTCACAATAGCAAGAACATGGAACCAACCGTGCTGCCCACCAAAGGGGACTGGATAAAAAAACGTAGTGCATATACACGATGGAATATTACACAGCCATAAAGAACAAAATCATGAACTTCGCAGCAACCTGGATGAACTTAACAGAGTCTATAATACTAAGTGATGTATCACAGAAACAAAGAACTGAGTATCACATGTTCTCATTCTTAAGCAGGCTTGAACAACTGTCCTAATACTATAAGAAAAGGAATGGCAGTAGCAGGAAACTGTGGCAGTACAGGGGGATAGGGAGGTGGGATTAGCAGTAGTGGGAATCTACTGGGGGAGGGGGGCACACCTCATCAACAAGGCTACCTGCATAATGAACATTTGTATACAAACACTGAATTGTACCCCACATCTTTAAAATAAAAAAATTAAAAGTAAAAAAAGGAAGCAAACTAAAATTTAAAAAACATTGCCCTACTTGTAAGACTAATGCCTAACTGTAACACTAACCCTACACTTAATCATAACCCAACCACAACCCTAAGACTAACACTAACCCAAACCCTAAAACTTAAACCCTAACCCTATCTCCAACCCCAAACCCAACTCAACCCTAATCCCTAACTCCTACCCCTACCCCTACCCCTGACTCCTAACTCCTAACCCTTAATCCCTAAATCCAACCCTAACATAAAAATGACAACATGCAAGGAGTAATTTTAGATGTTGCAAAATTAATATAAGAAGAGAGTTTACTTGTGCTAAGCTTGATGATTGCAACCTGAAAAGAAATTTTCACGTTTCCCGGAATATAAATTCTGATTAGCAGCAGTTACAAGGGGATTTTTTAAATATTGATAAGAGTTGGAGTCTTGTTGTGTTGCCCAGGCTGGAGTGCAGTGACTACTCACAGGCACCATCACAGCACACTGCATCCTCAAATTCCTGGCTTCAAGTAATACTCCCGCCTCATCCTCTTGGGTATCTGGAACTACAAGTGTGTACCACAATTCTCAGCCTACAAGTGAATTTTTTAAATGAAGCAGTTCCTGAGTTGTTTGCCAAGAATTAACATTAAAATAACATAGCTACTGATTGGCTATCCATTGTTAAACTATAGGCTGAAAGAAACCATCAAGAGAGCGGGGAGTCAGCCCACAGAATGGAAAAAAATATTTACCAACTGTATATCTGACAAAGACCTAACATCTAGGATCTACAAGGAACTCAAATGTGCTGAAAGGAAAAAAACAAACAGCCCCATTAAAAAGTAAGCAAAAGACATGAATAGACATTTTTCAAAAAAAGATATATGGGCAGCCAACAGACACATGAAAAAGTGCTCAGCCTCACTAATCATCAGAGAAATGCAAATCAAAGCCACACTGAGATACCACCTAACCCCAGTAAGAATGGCCATCATTAATAAAACAAACAACAACAGATGCTGGTGAGGCTGTGGAGAAAAAGGAATGCTTCTACACAGCTGGTAGGAATGCAAACTAGTGCAATCACTTTGGAAAACAGTGTGGCGATTTCTGAAAGAACTAGAAATTGACCTTCCATATGACCCAGCAATCCCCCTTCTGGGAATATACCCAGAGGAATTCAAATCATTATACAAAAAAAGATACGTGCACACACATGTTAATCGCAGCACTATTCACAATAGCAAAAACATGGAACCAACCATACTTCCCATCAAAACTGGACTGGATTTTAAAAAATGTGGTACAAATACACAATGGAATATTACGCAGTCATAAAGAAGGACAAACATATGGACTTCACAGCAACTTGGATGGATTTAGAGACTATCATACTCAGTGATTTATCACAGATACAAAGAACACAGTACCACAAATTCTCACTCATGAGACCCTGAACAATTACCATAATACTATAAGAAAGGGATTGGTAGTAGCAGGATACTGCCAGGGGTAAGGGGTGGGGAAACACAACATCATAAGGGTACCTGATGGCAAACCTGTCAAAATGGGGACCAAAGAGAGGCCCAAACTTTATCTGTATGATGACCACTTGTATACCTAATCCTGAATTGTATACCACATATTTAAAATAAAAACAAAAAATAAACTATAGGCTGTGGGTTATGGTGCTATGGCGGCATTATTAGGTTAATTTATGGCTGCCTGTAGCAATAACAAGCAGTTTCAAGAACTAAATACATAGCTCTAAAGGAGGGCAGAGGATATGATTGCTGCCTCATTTAAAGACTCCCTGGGTCTGATAATTTAAAAAAGATCCACATTCCTCAGATAAAAGTTCTGTTCATTTTTCAGCATATAACTGATTCATATCTTCATGTATATTCTAAACGATTTTGATATTTCTTGATATATAATACAATGTAAATGATATGCAAATAGTTATATATTATAAAGTTTAGGAAATAATGACAAGAAAAAAGTCTGCACATGTTCCCTACAGTTTTTTTGGCAAATTAGTTAATTACTTTATTTATTTATTTACTTATTTATTTATGCAGAGAGAAGATTCTATGTTGCCAAGGCTGGTCTCAAACTCCTGGGCTCAAGTGATTTGTCTGCATCAGACTCCCAATGTGCTGTGATTACAGGCATGAGCTACTGCTCCCGACCTGGTTTTGCACATATTTTCAATTCACAGTTAGTTGAATCCATGGATCAGAACCCACAGATGCAGAGGGTCAGCTGTATTATAATACCAATATAGCTAGTCATGAAGTTAATGATAACAAATGATGTGTGCCTTATTTGTGTAATAAAATACAAAGTAGATAACACTCCTAGGAAGATATGTTAAAACTGAAATACAATTGAGAATATCAGAATTGTTGATCCAAAAATAAGAGGCTGAAGCACTAATTATAATTTAAAGAGCTTACTTGAGCCAAAATGAGGACACTTGCCAAGAAGATTTAGACCCAAGTCATCTCCATTTGGCTTTTTTTAAAGGCAAAAAAAAAAAAGGTTGGCGGATAGAGAGTGGGCTGATACAAAGTTGTTTTTCAGGAGCTCTCATGGTTTACAAAAGTAAATTGATTAGTGATTAGTGACCATACACTATTAAGCTACAGAGTGAGGATTATAATGTCCGATGCAGCATTATTAGATTAATTTATAGTTACTTTGGCAATTGCAAGCAGTTTCAAGAGATGAATACACAACTCAAAGGGAGTAGAATGAATTTTGTCTCATTTTAGTGCCTCTCTGAGTCTGATCATTTAAAAGGACTTGCATTCCTCAGAATAAAAATATAATTGACTGGGGATGGTAGCTCACACCTGTAATCCCAGCACTTTGAGAGGCTGAGGCAGGAGGATCACTTGAGGTCAGGAGTTTGAGACCAACCTGGGCAATATAGCAAAACCACATTGCTACAAAAAAAGTAGCCAGGTGTCATAGTGGCCTACACCTGTCCTAGCTACTCAAGAAGCTGAGGCAAGAGGATTATATGGGCCCAGGGATTCAAGGCTACAGTGAGGTATGATCATGCCACTGTACTCTAGGCCAGGTGAGAGAGATCCTGTCTCAAATATATATATTTAATTGTATAACAACAGTAGTCCATCATGGCAAACCTATCATATAATAACGTTCACATTATTTCATTAATTATACTGTCATAACAATAGAAGAAAGCTTTATTGCCTTCGTTTAAAGAAAAGAAAAATGAATATAGTTTAGCTTAGAAATCTACAGAGCGTACCAAAAAACGTATACATTGTAAGAAAGGAAAAAATTGTATTAAAATTGTAATACTATATACCAATAGCAAAAGATGAATACAAGTCACATCTGACTTCTGCAATTACAAGAGGTGCTCAACAGCTGGACTTGGTGGCTCAGCCTGTAATCCCACATTTTGGGAGGCTGAGGTGAGTGAATTGCTTGAGCCCACGGTTTGAGACCCGCCTGGGCAACTTGGCAAGACTTCATCTCCCCAATAAATCAAAAATTAGCTGGGCGTGGTAGCGCACACCTGTAGTTCCAGCTACTTGGAAGGCTGAGGCGGAAGGATCACCGGAGCCCAGCAGGTCGAGGCTGCAGTGGCCAGGAGTGTGCCACTGCACTCCAGTCTGGGCAACAGAGTGAGACTCCAACTCAAAAAAAAAAAAAAAACCAAGAGGTGCTAAAAGTGGTTACTATCAGTGTCCAGACACTCCTGATTATGGCAAACATCTTTTAAAATGTGTACACATTGTTTGGCACTCCCGGTATTTATATATTGAGAACATATGATGCTGGCAGATATAGAAAGTGTTGAAGCCATTATGTCCCCTCCCCAAAATGATTAAACTAAATCTGCATTTTGTTCAGCTCACAATCTTAATATGTCAAACTTCTGCTTCTATTAATTAAAACATAATAACCTTTTAAAAACTGCTAAAAAGTATTTGAACATATTTTGTAAATTCAACAAACATAGGATATTCTCATTTTTGTTCTAAAAACTACCTTATCAACACATAGAGGTAGCCATGGGCATAAAGATAAAACGCAATTAGGATACTCCCCACACAAAATAAAATGTACTAAATACTAATATACACATATAATCTCAAAAGAAGAAATACACAATACTGAAATCAAAAATATTTTGATGCTTTTTACAATATTTTGAGCAGAGGGGAAGCAGTTAACAAAAGTCTCCAACAAAAATTCATGGCAATAAAGAAAACAGGATGCTTATCAAAAACTCTATTCACTTGCTTACAGTGGATCAGATAGTCACTTTTTAGTGAATGTAAAACTTTAATAAGACATATGAATATGCTTTCCAAATTTACAAAAAAAGGAGAAAAAAATTAGAAATATATAAATCATCAGAAGTTTCAGTTAGTGTGGAAATAGTCATATAAAAATTAAGGAGATCATACTTAAGCAAATGCCACCTATGAAATGGAAACTAAAGTGCCTTCGAATTATGCTTATTTAACAGTAGTGAGAAAGAATTGGAAGGGGGATGATACCCATAATTTAAATTCAATGTTTATTTTTATTTTTTAGATTAGAAAAGATAGTTTATTTATAAAGTAAATTAGAAAGAGAGAGAGAGAGAAAAGAGGAGATTCGCCTCTCCAAGATAGGGGAGGGGGCCACAGCTTAAGAAAACAAGGCTTGGCCATAGCTCAAAGAGCACATGGTCACACCTTAGCTTAGCAAGACAATGGTAAAATTCAATTTTTAAAGTTAGGAATAAGCCAGGACTAATCTAACAGGCCCTGTGCAAGCCTGTTCTCCCTACTTCCCCTTCAACTAGCTGAGTTATGTCACGTAACATTTTCTTAACATACGCACGCACCACTTCCCGACAGATGACCCAAGTCATAAATTTCAAAACTGGACCTTGCTTTAACAATGGGAGGCCATAAATTATAAAACTAGACCTTACTTTAATAATGGGAGGCTAAAAAGGAAAAATAGCCACTGACCATCCCCAACCCCCAAGATAACTGTTTTCCTCTGGTGAAATATTTTCTAGAATCACTGAAGCAAAACACTGACAGGCTGACAAAGAAAAGCTGCTCAGACACATCTGCAAACCGCCAAGAATAGAACCTAGTGCTGACCTTCTGCAACTTCCCCTAAGTACAGCCTCCACATTGCTCTTCCCACCCAAGATCCTTTAAAAATCTTAGCTGGTTCCCTTCAAGGAGCCAGTACCAGGATCTCTTTCCTACATGTTGTTCCCTTGTGCTGGAGCGAAAGTCTATTGAAAGTCTTGCCTGAGAACACTTCCTTTTGGCTTTGTGTTAATTTCTACTTACATAAAACAGCAACTCTGGTGGCACTAGCACCAACCTTCTGAGACAGACACTGTGGGGATTGAGAGCATAGTGTCTTTGCAGCCACAAGCCCAACAGCAGTGCATCTGAACAGAAATCATGAGACACTCCTCTTCACAAATCCCCATTTTAAGATGCACCCTCATGCTACAACATCCTTATACAAGACTTGTGGGCAAGTATAATCAGAAACTCCCATCTAAAGAAAGGACAGGAGGGAGTAGGATGAGAATACTGAGGGACAGAGGAGGGATGCGTGCACTTGACCACACAGACTGTTCCAACTGGCCTATTTAAAATGAAGTAAGAGTCCTAGTGTTATGCTGTGGTCTCCTTATACTTCCTCATCTTGCCACGTTCATAAATGCCACACGTTTTTTCTTTCTGTACAAAGGTGCTGATGAATCCATGTGTACTTAATCCTGAAGGGGTAAATTCTTCCCAAGGTACAGTAATCAGGTCCCATTTCCGTGACCATGTTTTTCAGTTCTTCGATAGTATTCCGTGTTTGGGAATCACAAATAAACCCCATTGGAACGTGTGATATGAACAATGCCTTATTTTCAAGTAGATTAACACCCAGGTTTTTACACATTACATATAATAACATGAAAGCTGGCTCCTTTGGAAAACAAAAGAATTGTCTCTGAGGGCATGGGAATTTAGGACATTAGGCTACATGGAAGAACTGTTCCTGGAAGTTTCCACTATCTAGACAGAAAAATTCCACAGATGGATCCAGCGAGGTAGGTGCATCCTTCACTGCTGTGGGTGAGAAGCTTTCCATCCAAAGCAGAGATGCTAAACTGATGGGTTTTCTAACTCCCCCAAATACTCACCTTGACGAACACTGCCCCAAAGCTGAAACACCATCTGTTCCTGAGGAATCAGGTTACTATCTATGTCTTTGAGACATTGTCCAGTCAGACCTCAGTTGAGATAAGTTGATGGTTTCAAGAGTAAAATACCTGAACTGTCATCAGTTTCAGGTTGGTTTCATGTTCACTGAAACCGTTTGGTAAAAATGGCAAACTAGGCCAGGCGTGGTGGCTCAAACCTATAATCCCAGCACTTTGGGAGGCCGAGGCAAGAAGATTGCCTGAGCCCATGGGTTCGAGACCAGCCTGGGCAACATGGTGAGACCTTGGCTCTACAATAAATAGAAAAAATTAGCCGGGCGTGGTAGCGCACCTGTAGTTCCAGCTACTTAGAAAGCTGAGGCAGAAGGATCGTCGGAGGCCTGCCGGTCAACACTAGGATGGCAGAGCATGCCACAAACTCCAGCCTGAGCAACAGAGTGAGACTCCAACTCAAAAAAAAATATTATAAACTACATAGCCTAATCTCTAATAAATATTTTCAAACTCACTAGAAAAGCAAAATATAAATTATGCCTAATAAAAATGTGCGTAGAAAATATACTTTAGGCTATTTTGCCATTTTCACTACTCTTATTAATATTTTTATAACTTTTATTAGAATTTTGAAAGTTGTGTTATTTTGAATATCTGAAAATGTGTTATTATTGTAACTGAATCTAATAATTTACTTTTATAATTCTTCAAAGTGTTGAAACAGGGGCAGACTAACTCTGAATCAACAATTGTGAATGTACACTTCATCAATACATAAGTACCCAACCAGTATATTAATGTTGGCTAAACAGGAATCGTTATTTAGTCTTGAATTCTGTGCATCTGCAGGATTTAGGTTTACTTAGCTGAGCCATAGGTAATAATGTAAGTATGACTATTATTGCAGCCTAAACACAATGCTCTAGATGATAAAGTTATTAAACAAATACTCTAAAAGGTGGTTACTGAAAATTATCAGTTGGGCAACAGAAATTTTGTTTGGTAGCAATTTGGAATCACCAGCAAACTGATTTTAAACATTTTGTAGTTATTAACACATTTAAACTTTGGATGAAACTGATTAGGCCTGCAATCTTAGACAATGTTTGTAAGTAGCCAGGTAACACTGCCAGGTCACATTAGCTAAGAGTACTCACCAGTTTGTAACACGGTGTTTTAAAGCCAAATTCTGTTTAACAAAATCTATTAGAACTATATAAAAAGACTGATATTTTACAGTTTTATATCTACTAGAACAGGCTTTTAAAAAAATATACAGTATGAGTGAAAAAATAAAGTAAAATACTTTATACTCAATAAGTGATTCTGTCTGTGGTCAGTAATTAAATTAAACCCATATTTCAATTATAGAAAGCATTTTGCCCACCACACCATCTTATCCTTTCTATTGTAGTCTCTTTCTCTTGAACCAGTTTATTAAATAACTCTGTAATCTGCATCCTCAACTCCAGTTTTCATCAAAAAAGAAAACTACAGGCCAATATCCCTAATGAAAATAGCTGCAAAAATCCTCAACAAAACACTAGATGATCAAATTCAACAACACATTAAATCCACCATGATCAAGTGGAATTCATCCCAGGAATGCAAGATTGCTTCAACATTTGCAAACTAATAACTGTCATACATCAACAGAATCCAGGACAAAACCCATATGATCATTTCAATAGATACTTTAAAAAATTTTATAGAATGTGCCGGGCTCGGTGGCTCAGCCTGTAATCCCATACTTTGGGAGGCCGAGGTGAGTGGATTGCCTGAGCCCGCAGGTTCGAGACCCGCCTGGGCAACTTGACGAGACCTCATCTCTACAATAAATCAAAAAATTAGCTGGGCGTGGTAGCACGCGCCTCTAGTTCTAGCTACTTGGAAGGCTGAGCGGAAGGATCGCCGGAGCCCAGCAGGTCAAGGCTGCGGTGGCCGGGAGCGTGCCACTGCACTCTAGTCTGGGTGACAGAGTGAGACTTCAACTCAAAAAAAAAATTTTTTTTAGAATGTAACATCCCTTCATAATTAAAAAATTGGGTATGGAGGAAACATACTTCAAGATGATAAAGCCATAGTGGAAAAACCCAGACCTAATGTACTAAGATATAAAAATGAGTCTTTCCACTAAGATTAGGAACAAGACAAGGATGCCCACTTTCCCCACATCAGATGGTTATTAAACGATGAGGCACACTTACACATAGACTTCTCTGGGCACCGCACCATGAAACTGGGGAAAGAAAAAAATCCCCGAAAACCTAACATGCAGAATTTCCCTGAAGAAAGGTTTGTACTACATATATGATACCCTAAGTCTGAAGTTCTCCACGGTGTGACTATTGATTCATCTGGCTCTCAGAGCAGAAGAGACCATGCATCCAAGTGATATCGATCACATACCAAAGTGGCAGTTTTATACAGTCATACAGGTTATTTCCAGGGACCTCAGAACCAGGGCAGAATAGGTTAACATTCATAGATTCCCATTTCTCTGTGTTTTCCACAACTCTCTGTACTTTCCAGAATTCTACACCAATTGCTGCTGACATTTGAGTTTCTAAGTAGCATGGAGTGGGGGTTAATGGAGCCAAGAAACAGTAGACTTCCTCCAATGGAAGTGGGAGCAGAGCTCAAGCATTTCTTGAATCTTCTTCCCTGGCTCACAGCGGTGATAATTCCAGGTCTACCAACTCCTCCTAGAAGGACTTTGTTCATGAATCAAATGGTTAAACTTTTACAGCTTCCATCCTATTGACTACATCCTACACCTCCAAGTTATGGAAGCAGATGAGACTGAGCATGTGCAAGTTTCCATAAATCACAGAAAATTTGGTAACTTTAAATTTTAAATGGGCATGCCAGTACTTTCAAGGGCAACAACCTTCAGCAGCACTGTAGAAAGGCAGCTTATATGTAGAGCTCTGTTTCTCCCTGGAAGGAGTTTACACATACTCATCCGGTGGCTACTTGATGACCTGCCTTCTAAGCAACTTGCCTAAGGAAGTTAATGGGGGCAAGTAGACTTCTGGCAACTGAGCTAGAGCTTGTCACTTCTTAAGCCTACTTCCCTGTTTATAAGCCCCAGTAATAAATACAGCTCTACTCATTCTTCTCAGAAGGGATTTGTCCTCACACCTTGTGTCACATAATTCCATAGCTACCTCTCCACAAGGGAGCCTCCTTAACCACCCATCTCTGGCAGTGAACAGGCTCTCCATTCCTGAGTTTCTCTAGACCACAGGAAAGAGAGGTGACATACAATGGGTTCATTTACATCTATTATCTCCCCAGGATCAGAGGGCATAGTCTGAATGTAAGTGCAAATATTTGTCACAGATCCTCCCCATGGCTTAGTGTAGACAATGGGAGATAAATGATCACTCCCACCTTCTCTGTGAGAAGATGCATCTAACACCCCAAACTTTACAGCTACATCTAAAGGATGTAGTCTTCCACCTTACTGTCTTTCAGTACTGATAAAACATAATAACTACTAATCTCCCATGGGGCTGTGGCAGGAGGCGACATATGCTCAAATATATTTCTTGTGTGATTGAGTGAATAAACACAGAAACACATGTGGCTGATTCGGGATCAGCAGTTGGCCTCACCTGGGCTGCCACTAGCCCAGCGGCAAGAAGGAAAGGTTGATAGCAGTTAAAGGTATTTCCTTTTGAAAGGCAAGTTGCAACTTTAAAGGCCCATCCACATCAGGCAGGTTTTGTTTAAGAAAGGCCAAATGGCCCAGAGACTGGCTATTTCATGGAAATGAAAAAGAGTCTTATCTAAAGCCCCCCTTTTGAAGTTGATGGTTTAAAATCCTGCAGTTCCTGGAAACCATTTGTTCTTTGAAAAATCTGATTTTGCCGAGTACAACCTTGTAAGATTCCAAAGGAAATATGTAATCACTCAACACGACCCCCTCCCTTACCTAAATGAGGGTGTAAGACCCCAGGTCACCTTGGTCACCTCTTCTGGGGTGCTCGAGCTTGATTTGGATGCATGAAATTCTCGGCCCACTGTGCTGTGCTAGCCAGCGTAATAAAGTGCCACTTCCTATAATAGTCTCGGTGTCACGATCTCTCTATTTTTCCTACTACAGGGCCACCAAAAATAGAGACAGCAATTTGAACAAACACAAATTTGAGAGACATCTTATAATCTCTAGCCAAGTGAAATGGTAATATGCTTTAATCAAAGCCAGTGTGGCAAAACTGAAACAGGATGTTGTCAATGTGCAGAAGCCAACAAAGTCAGGAAGAAAGAAAAGACAGGAAAACATGTTTCAAATAAAAAAAGAAAAATCTACAGAAACCAACCCTAGTGAAATGGAGATGTGATCTGCTTAATAGGGAATTCAGAACTATGGTCATGAAGATGCTCACCAAGACCAGAAGAGTAAGATTAGAACAAGCCAAGTACTTCAAAGACAGGAAGTATTAAAAACTACCAAGCAGAAACCATAGAGCTGAAGAATACTGTATCTGAAATAAAAAATTCAATAGCAGAGCTCAACAGTAGGGAGATCAAAGACATTAAAGGAGCTGGGCATGGTGGCTCACACATGTAATCCTAGCACTTTGGGAGGTTAAGTTGAGAGGACTGTTTGAGTTCAGGAGTTCAAGACCAGCCTAGGCAACACAGACCTCAACTCTGCCAAAAAAAAAAAAGAGTGAGAGAGAGAGATGATAGGACCAATGACCTCAAAGACTGGTCACTGGAAATCAATGTGAAAATAAAAAAATATATATGGAAAAGAGTGAAGATAGCTTAAAAACCATCAAATGGTTTGGCTCCCCCACTATTCAAAACCCCAAAAGAAAAAGAAAACCTGCCAACCAAGAATAGTATACCCAGAAATCCTGTCTTTCATGAATAAATTGAAGAGGCCAGGCACAGTGGTTTGTGCCTGTAATCCCAGCATTTTGGGAGGCCAAGATGAGAGAACTACCTGAGCCCAGGAGTTCAAGACCTACCTAGGTGACCTACCTTGTCAAGACCTACCTTGTCTCTATAAAAAAAAAAAAATCAAAAAATTAGGCAGGCATAGATAGTGGCATACACCTATAGTCCTAGCTACTTGAAAGGCTGAGGCAGAAGGATTGTTTGAGTCCAAGAGTTTAAAACTGTGGTGAGCCATAGCCATGCCACTGTACTTCAGCTTGGGTGACAGTGAGACCCTGACTCAAAAAACCAAAGCAACAAAACAAAGCAAAGAGAAAGACTCAGACAGACAAAAGTTGAGAAAGTTTATCACCACTAGATCTGCCTTACAAAAATGTTAAAGGGAGATATTTAAGCTGAAGGGAGAGAATGCTAATTAGAAACATAAAATATATGAAAGAATAAAAGTTCTCAGTAAAAATATGCACACTCAAATTCAAAACACTAACAATGTAGTACAGGTAGATAAGTAAATTTTCATCTCTAGAGATTAAAAAACAATGATTAAAAACAACTATAGCTATGACAATTATAAAAAGATGTAAATTGTGACATTAAAACAAAATGTGGGTCAAGGGGGAATAAAAATGTGGCTTATTCATGCAATCAAAATTATTAACTTAAAGTAGCATACTGTGCTTTAGATAAACATTGATAACAACAAAAGCCTGTAACACACAAAAGATAAAAAGATTCAAAACATACCACCAGAGGAAGCCATCAAACCACCTAAAGAGAGGGCAAGCAGGGATAAAAGATCTACAAAATAACCAGAAGACAAAATTGCACTAGTAAGTACTTACCTATCAATAATTACTTTGAATTAAATTCTCCAATCAAAAGGTAGAGTGAGTGGACTGACCCTGTTTTAACTTCAAAATTTAGGAATAAAAACTCATTTGTTTTGGAGACAGTTTGGTAATAATGGTCATAAAAATTTACACAGTCTATCTGCCTGGGGAAGGGGGCGGGCACACCTCATCAACAAGGGTAACTGCACAATGAATATTTGTATACCTAACCCTTAATTGTAGCCCACAATCTTAAAATTAAAAAAAAATTCACAGAGTCTAGGAAAATAGGAAATTATGAAGCAGACAATACTTTAGATTTAATATATTTCACTCAATATAGAGGCTAGAGTAGCATTTATTGTGGAAATCCTAATGTTACGTTACAATACCTGCTACAATGTGTGACTACTCTTTCCCTAGTTATGCTGGGTCCCAATGATGAAAATTTATATTGACAGAAAAAACTCATATGCATAAACCCAACATACCTGAGGGAGTTGTTCTGTGTACTCTAGGCTGTTTAGCAGCATACCTGTCCTCTACCCACTAGATGTCAGTAGCAACTCCCAACCACCATTTATGACAACCAAAAATGTCTCCAGAGATAAGCAATTGCCCCCTAGCAGGCAATACCACCACTTAAATATTAATACATAAGCCAGGCTCAGTGGCTCAGCCAGTAATTCCACGCCTTTGGGAGGCTGAGCTGAGTGGATTGCCTGAGCCTGCAGGTTCAAGACCCGCCTGGGAGGCGAGACCTCATCTCAACAATAAATCAAAAAATCAGCCGGGCGTGTAGCACATGCCCGTAATTCCAGCTACTCGGCAGGCTGTGGCGGAAGGATCACCGGAGCCCAGCAGGCGAAGCTGCGGTGGCCAGGAGCGGCCACTGCACTCCAGTCTGGGCGACCGAGACTCCAACTCAAAAAAATAAATAAATAAATAAAATAAATATTAATATATAGTCAAACACTTAAAATATATATTCAGGCCGGGCTCGGTGGCTCAGCCTGTAATCCCACGCCTTTGGGAGGCTGAGGTGAGTGGATTGCCTGAGCCCGCGGGTTCGAGACCCGCCTGGGCAGCGAGACCTCATCTCTACAATAAATAAAAAAATTAGCCGGGTGTGGTAGCCTATGCCTGTAATTCCGGCTACTCGGAAGGCTGAGGCGGAAGGATCGCCAGAGTCCAGCACGTCGAGGCTGCGGTGGCCGGGAGCGGCCACTGCACTCCAGTCTGGGCGACAGAGTGAGACTCCAACTCAACATATATATATATATATATATATATATATATTCAATACTGCATTTAACCTTTTCTATAAAATTTACATTTGTATCATATGAAGTCTTCTATTAATTTTCTGACATGAAGTTTTGTTGAGATCTTTCATATATTAAAGGTATTTATTTTTATTTTATTCTGCTCAATGAGATGTCCCCACCTGATAAAGCATTCCAAATTTACTGCATAGTTTCTACCCATGAATTATTTGATTTTTTCCATAAACTGACTTTATGGGAATAATAATAATGAAACAGGGTTATCTCCAGTGTGTTCTGATATGCAAGGACTGGTAACTTCTTTCAGAAAATTAGCTACAGTGGGCTGTCTGTTTTAAGGCAAACAGATCACACATAAAACAACAAAGATCAACAAAGAAGAATTTATTTATCACTCACGAAAACTGCAAATGCGTGATTTTCATGTAGAGATGGGAAGATCTTTGCTCTATGCAATCAATTATTTGTCATAAATCACAGTGACCTTCTCCCAACTCCCAAGGACATGCTGGGTGTCATCTGAACTTCAGTTCAAGAGTGCATGAATTATCAGGGAGAACTGTATGTAAGTTTTTGTGTGGACCAGGCCTGGAAGTGGTGGTCAGCACTTGCATCCATACTCTACTACAGAGCTCAGTGACATGGCTGCAACCACAATAAGGGGAAGCTGGGAAATACAGCCCGTGTCTCCCAGACATGAGAGAGTGCATGTTGTGAATAACATACAGTTCTAGCCATACAGTTCACTCCCTTGTGTAAGTCCCCAGTACCTTCTGGCAAAAGGTATTCCCACATTCGTTACATCTTTTGGTTATCTACTATGTGTGAATTCCCTGATGTTTGCTGAGGTGTGACTTCTGACGATACGCTTTTCCACATTCATTACATTCAAAGGGTTTTTCCCCTGTGTGAGTTCTCTTATGTACAGTGAGGGCTGTCTTCTGGCAGAAGGTTTTTCTACATTCTACACATTCATATGGTTTCTCACCTGTGTGAGTTCGCTGATGTACAGTGAGGGCTGACTTATGATAGAAACTTTTCTTACATTCTTTACATTCATATGGTTTCTCACCTGTGTGACTACTCTGATGTCTGCTGAGGTGTGACTTCTGATAAAAGGTTTTCCCACATTCATTACATCTATAGGGTTTTTCCCCTGTGTGCGTTCTCTGATGTACAGTGAGGGCTGACTTATGGTAGAAAGTTTTCCTACATTCTTTACATTCACATGGTTTCTCACCTGTATGAGTTCTCTGATGTACAGTGAGAGCTGATTTATGGTTGAATGTTTTCCTACATTCTTTACACTCAAAGGGTTTCTCACCTGTGTGAGTTCGCTGATGCACACTGAGGGCTGACTTATAATAGAAACTTTTCTTACATTCTTTACATTCAAAACGTTTCTTGCCTGTGTGATTATTCTGATGTCTGCTGAGGTGTGATTTCTGGTAAAAGGTTTTCCCACATTCATCACATCCATAGGGTTTTTCCCCTGTGTGCGTTCTCCGATGTTCAATGAGAGCTGACATACGGTAGAAAGTTTTCCTACATTCTTTATATTCGCATGATTTCTTATTTGTGTGAGTTCTCTGATGTACAATGAGAACTGACTTATAATAGAATGTTTTCAAACATTCATTACATTTATAGGGTTTCTCACCTGTGTGAATTCTCAGATGCTTGTTGAGGTTTGACCTCCGGCAGAAGGCTTTTCCACATGTACTACACTCATAGGGTTTTTCTCCTGTGTGAATTCTGTAATGAATACCAAGGTCTGACTTCTGGCGAAAGGTTTTTCCGCATTCGTTACATCGATATGGCTTTTCTCCTGTGTGAATTCTCTGATGAATAGCAAGTTTTGATTTACGGCTGAAGGATTTCAAACAGCGATTACATCCATAAAGTTTTTTCCCTGTGAGTATCCTATGATGATGTATTATAAGGTCTGATTTGCTCATGAAGGTTTTTTCACATTCCATACATTCATAAGTTTTCTCTCCTGTATATGTCTGCTGATGTTTAGTGAGATTAGAGTTTTTACAGAAAGTTTTCTTTCCTACCTGTGTAGTCTCTTTGGTAATAAAAGCTGACTTATCATAGGATTTCTCATATTCATTATATTTATTGGAGGTATCTCTCAAATGAACCCTCTTATGTGTAAATAATATGTCCTCTGTGTTGAAGGCTTTTCCTTTTCCATTATATTCAAAATGCTGCTGCCCAGCATTCCTATGGTGCTGACTAAAATATTCACTATGTCTGAGGAATTTTCCAGTTTTATTACAGTCATCAGGTTCCTCTACAGCCTTCATCTCATCATGCTCATTAGGAAGAAGTGCATTCTGGCTTGCATTAAACTCATTAGATCTAATTCCTGAATAGTGTCCACTCTCTTTTATCCATTTTGAAATATGGTTTGAGCTGAAAATACATGTTTTTCCTAATTCAACTCTCTCCTTAGTTGACGCACTGCTGTTGGTGATTATAACTTGCCACAAATGTCTGTCTTGTCTTTCCTGGTTGCTCCCAATAAGTTCACTGACAGTCAGGACATCTAACATGAGAAGAGAATAATGACAATCATAAACCACATTACACAATTCCCATGAAACACTCATATAAAGGCAAAAAGCTTTGTTCTATCCTTGTCACATGAGATTTTAAAACATCAACAGGCACAAGTATTAACTTTCCTCTTTAATGAATTAATGTAACTAATCATATTAATAGACTTTCCAACATTAGATCATTTTACTTTATTGGTTTACAGTTGTTAAAATATGAGGAAATATTTGGTAAATATATTCAGCTACTGCCTATTTGTAGTTTTCAACTAAGTGCTTATCATTTGCCTTTTGTTTCTCCTTTTCTCTATTTTTATCTATTTATTTATTTATTTTTAGAGATAGCGTCTTGGGTCTGTTGTCCAGGCTGGAATACAGTGGCGCAACACAGACCACTACAACATGAAACTACTAGGCTCAAGCAATCTTCCCACCTCAGCCTCCCAAGTAGTTAGCACTAAGGCATGCACCATCATGCCTGGCTCTTTTTCTCTTTTATTCTTATAATAACTGTGAGTGTCTTGCAATGGTATTTTTCTCATTATTTTGCTTTAAATATGGCAAGAATATCCTAGATCAGCTACCTCAAGGATGCAGGTGAGGTCCATTTGTTTGTTGCCTAACAAGAATATTATTTAGAAAAAATAATTTGTATCCGCTTATTTTTCACTCTTTTCTGGGGAATTGCTGTAGGGATCTGGAAAGTGTTCAAATATGCAACCTCTTCCTATACTAGAAAAAAACATTTTAATGCAAATTCCTAATTTAATCCAATTTCCTCTGCTTCTCAGAACCATAAAAGGCACAGAAAGCTCTAGTCTACCACCTGGGGAAACCTTTCCCTATTAGTCTAAAAAAATTGATTCTGCAACACAGGCTGTGTCCAAAAGTATATTTCTGACTTCTGTAAACAGCCCTTGCATTATCTCCCCCAATTCCTGGTGTAGGTACCCCTGCTGGATAAGTCACTACTTCAGAATGTTTTTATTTTTGTGCACTAGAAATTCAACTGGCTTCTACTTTCACAAAAATATAGTCTCTTGTACATTTCTCATTTACTTTGATGTTTAAGAATGATTTCCACAAGGAAAGTGGAAAAATGCTAACTATAAACTTCACTCCCAAACAGAAATCTGGACTCTTCAACATGAAATCTTTGGTACACTTGGTCAAGGTCCTATGCTGGGTCCTCCTCAGCTTCATGATTTCTGGTATGGAGGTAGACAAGTCTCACCCTTGTACTTCTTTTCTCCCTTTCTTATCAATTCTCTAGGTGACCTCCCTATAAGCTCTTCAAATACCAGATTTCTAAGCTGCTAATTTCCAAATTTGTATCTTCAGTAGTAATTGAAGATACATCTCTATTTTAGATGGATATTTTATATCCCACTATATATGTCAAATTTGTAAAATATTTACCTCAAAACTGAGCTAACCCAAGTCAATCAATAATAATCTCTACAAATGATTTCTCTCACCAGCCTACCTAAATTACCACATCCCATTTCTGTCTCTTTTCCCACTTTAAATATTCTTTCTGATTCTTACACAATTACTTAACATATTGTATATCATTTTGTTTTCCTCATCAGAGTGAAAATTGTATGACATCATTTTGATCACTGCTGTTACCTTTTTAAGTATAAAATTCGAAGTGCTTAAAAACAGCATAATCAGCCGGGCTCAGTGGCTCAGCCTGCAATCTCGCACTTTGGGAGGCTGAGGTGAGTGGACTGCCTGAGCCTGCGGGTTCGAGACCCGTCTGGGCAACTTGGCGAGACCTCATCTCTACAATAAATGAAAAAATTAGCCGAGTGTGGTAGCGCACCCCTGTAGTTCCAGCTACTTGGAAGGCTGAGGCGGAAGGATTGCCGGAGCCCAGGAGGTCGAGGCTGCGGTGGCCGGGAGTGTGCCACTGCACTCCAGTCTGGGCAACAGAGTAAAACTCCAACTCAAAAAAACCCAGCATAATCAACAAGTGCTGAAGGAATAAATAGATGCATGAATAAATGTCAAAACAAAAACACAAACAGCCCAAAGGAATGAAGGAAAAGAAGGCAACTGAGAAAGTGAATAGCCAGGAGAAAAGTCTAACACAAGAAAATTTGGTATTGAGTTTTGGGTAAACATAAGAAAATATTAGGCTGGACATGGTGGCTCACGCCTATAATTCCAGCACTTTGGGAGGCTGAGGCAGGAGGATCACTTGAGGCCAGGAGTTTGAGGCCAGGAGTTTGAGACCAGCCTGGGCAACATAGTGAGACTCTGTCTCTACAAAAAAATTAAATTAGCTGGGCATGGTGATGTGCACCTGTAGTGCCAGCTGCTCAGGAGGCTGAACCAGAAGGCTCTACCTGAGCCCAAGAGTTCGAGACTGTGGTGAGCTGTGATCATGCCACTTTACTCCAGCCTGCGTGACAGAGTGAGACTCTGGCTCAAAGAAAAAAGATATTTAGCAAAATAAAAAAGGGAGATAGACATGTGATAGTTCTCCTTGGAGATTATACAATGTAGGTGGCTATTTCATGTAGTCCAGCTGTTCTCAGGGCTGGGATCTGGGGATAAATTGGTCAAAACCAGTCAAGACTGCTAACATACACTGGCCTTAAGCTCTTCCCAGTCTCCCTACCCAGTATGCACTGACTAACCTGGGTGGCTCTGCTGTCGGGGTTCTTCTCCTGGCCATGGCTCTGCTCCTTGCTCCAGCTTGAAGATCACCTCAGGTTTGGTAATGCAGCAGCCTGTTAATTGGTAATAACTCAGAACTTTTAATAAACTGCTAAATGAGAAGAATGACAACCTCTGGGATTCAGTAACTGTGTAAAGAAGGGACCAGATTGAACCTTTTATTAGAGAAGAGTAACACATTCTCTATGAACTGGATTCCTATGCCTAAGTAGCATTATACTTTATAAGTGGTTCCTGTATTTACCAACAAAGAAGAAAGTGTAACTTTTGGGAGTCAGTGGGGAGTTTTGCTCACCCAAGGATACCAGGCTTCTGTAAGTCTCCAGCATCACGTCCCTGTACAGGGTCCTCTGAGCATCATTCAGGTCTTGCCACTCTTCCCAGGTGAAGTACACAACAACATCCTCAAATGACACCAACCCCTACAAAGACATATTTCTTTTTAACTTAAGTCATCAGTCCCAAGTCATGAGGACAAGAAATAGTTCAATAAAGTCCATTCCATCAAATAGTTTCTGAGGCCAGAAATTAATCTGATGCAATGCCTGAATGTGTAAGCCCCTTAGAAATTGGGATCAATGGTTACCAAAGCATAATCTAGCTCCACAAAAAAAAACATCAGTTAGAGACCACCTAGTGGATACCTGACACAACAAATCCATGGGGTGGATCCATAAACTCTCCATAAAGTTAAGGGTGAATTCATAGTTTACATCAAGTAAATAAAATTTAGGGTACTACGTGGACTGACTGGTTTATAATTTGGGTCTAGAAAAGGCCATTGTAACTGAAACTCAAAATCCAGAAGCTATATAAGTAATACTTAAGTAATCTGAATAAACATAAAAACTTATGACAAAAATTTTTAAGACAAAAAAATGAAGTCACATCACAAAAAGCTTACCTTCCTAATAATAAGAATTATGATTATTCATAAGAAAAATATAGAAAGAATCAGGATCCCATGGAAAAATGAGGAAAAGATGAGAGTTCAATCCCTGCCTTCCAAAAATCCAAAGTCTTTATAAGTAGTAAAAGATGATCAAACTCTGTCAAAAAATGAGAAATACAAATTAAAATTATACTGCAATACATTTTTTTCACCTAATAGATTTCACAAAAGTCCTAAAGTTTTATAGGATCTCATTTTGTAAATCAATGGCTCTACCTTCAAAATATATCCCAAATCAGGTCAGTCCTTATCATTTCCAATGAAACCTGAACCTTGTACAGCAAAAAACATCATGAAGGTAAGGGCCCCAAGGCGTACCATGACCAAATTGCCAAAAATCAGAAAAAAAGATAGAAACCCAGTTAACTACAAACAAATAAAGAACACTGGAAACACTAATATGTGAATATATTATATATATTTATTTTGCTCTCATTTTCAAACTCTTTAAAAAGTCACTGACCATTGGAAGCAAGACAATAACAATGTACTATGGGGTTTAATATATTAATATGTAGAAATAAAATATATGACAAGACAGGTACAGAAACTGGGAAGAGAAAAATGGAAATATATCATAACGTTCTTATATTATCCAAGAAGAGGTATAATGCTACTTGAAGCTAGTCAACGATGAATGCTGTGAACCATAAAACAACCAATTAAAAAAAAGTTACAAGCTGGGTGTGGTGGCTCACACCTGTAATCTCAGCACTTTGGGAGGCTGAGGCTGAGGCAAAAGGACTGCCTGAGCCCAGGAGTTCGAGACCAGCCCGGGCAACTTGGCAAGAGCTCATCTCTTCAATAAATCAAAAAAAAAACTAGCCAGGCATGGTGGTGCACACCTGTAGTACCAGCTACTTGGAAAGCTAAAGTGGAAGGATCATGTGACCCCAGCAGGTCAAGGCTGCAGTGGCCGTAAGCATGCCACTACACTCCAGTCTGGGTGACAGAATGAGACTCCAACTCAAAAAAAAAAAAAAGTTAAAACTGATGAACCAATGAAGGAGTTTACAGGCCATATAAAAACATTTAGCGGGCTAAATCTGGCATTGCAGGCCATAATTTACATATCTGTTTTATGTGAATTATGCCTAATGGAAAAAAGACTTACCTTGGCATAGTTTTAAAAAAAACAGAGACTAAAGAAATCCAGGAAAAAGAAAATGTAGTTATAATACAGATAGGAGAGATTAAGGGAAGATGAAAAATTTTATAACATAATCAAAAGTAGCAGGGGTCATGTGGTAATGGCAAAGGACTTAGTCAGAAAAACCCAAAACCCTATAAAGAAAGAAAATTACAAAAGTTGAGCAATTTTTAATAGCACAACCCGGAGGAACTGGAGAACAATTCAAACAAGGCAGAAACAGGACTGAGGGAATCCATAAAGCACTAACTGCTTTACAAGTTTTTGCATTTTGCCAGAGAAACTTCAGTTTGCTCATAGATCAAAGTAAAAGCTGCAGCTTTACTGACTTGGGATACTGGAAGGTAAAGTTCAAAGCTCAGAAGACAACCATAAATTTGGGGAGAGAGGGGGTAGGCCCCAGAAGAGGTGAATACAAAATACAAACCCCAAATTTGCAAACAAAACCACCAAAATTGTCAGTTGACCACTAAACTACCTATGCAGGTATACCTCATTTCATTGCACCTTGTGCTACTATTATTTCAGACAATGCATTTCTTATAAAGCGAAGGTTTGTGGCAACCCTTATATCTGTCCTGCTTTTCCACCAGCATGTGCTCATTTCATGTCTCTGTGTCATATGTTGGTAATTCTCACAATATTTCAAGCTTTTTCATTATTATTTTATCTGTTATGGTGACCTGTGATCAGTGATCTCTGATGCTACGATTGTAATTGGGATGCCACAAATATGCCCACATAAGATGACACACTTAATTGATAAATGTTGTGATTATTCTGACTGCTCCACAAACCAGATGTTCCCCTCTTATCTCCTTTGGTCTCCCAATTCCCTGGGACATAAGAATACTGAAATTAGGCCAATTAATAACTCTACAATGACCTCTGAATGTTCAAGTGAAAGGAAGAGTTGCACATCTCTCACTTTAAATTAAAAGCTAATAATGATTAAGCTTAGCAAGTAGTGCGTGATGAAAGCCAAGATAAGCCTAACGTTAGACGTTATGTGGCAAGCAGTTAGCCAATTTATGAATGCAAAGGAAAAGTTCTTAAAGGAAATTAAAAGTGCTACTCCATTGAACACACAGATGATAACAAAGCAAAAAAGCCTAAATGCTGATATGGAGAATGTCTTAATGGTACGGATAAATCAAACCAGTCACAACATTCCCTTAGCCAAAACCTAATCCAGAGGAAGACCCTAACTCTCTTCAATTCTATGAAGGCTACAGGACGTGAGTAAGCTGCACAAAAAAAGTTTAAAGCTAGCAGAGGTTGATTCACGTAGTTTAACAAAAGATATCTGTATAACATAGAAGTGAAAGGTGAAGCAGCAAGTGCTGACATAGAAAATGCAGCAAGTTATTCAGAAGGTCTAGCTAAGATCACTGATGAAGGTGGCTACAGATTTTCAATATAAATAAAACAGACTTATATTGGAAGAAGATGCCATTTAGACTTTTATAGCTAGGGAGAAGTTAATGCATAGCTTCAAAACTTCAAGGGACAGACTGAATCTCTTACTAGGGGATAATACAGTTGGTGACTTTTTTTTTTTTTTTTGG
>NW_007249428.1:1045923-1053123 GCF_000164805.1 Carlito syrichta | reverse complement strand
GTGGCCGCTCCCGGCCACCGCAGCCTCCACCTGCTGGGCTCCGGCAATTCTTCCACCTCAACCTTCCAAGTAGCCGGAATTGCAGGCATGCACTACTACGCCCGGCTGATTTTTTTTATTTATTGTAGAGATGAGGTCTCACCAAGTTGGTGACTTTAAGTTGAAATCAATGCTTGACTGTCATTTTGAATATCCTAGAGAAGAGAGACAAGATGGTGACAGAACAGGTCGGAGTATGAGAGTCTCCACAAAAGCGAGTGTCCATCAAGTCTCTCTGCATGAGTGGCTGTATGCTGGTGGGTGAGTGAAAGTCCGTCTGAGGGGAGACATGGGTTCATGCACCCAGGGCTCTCTTCTGGAGGTGACTGTAACCCATCACCATCCTGAAATTGGAGCCCCCAGTGCACAGAGCCATCTGTTGCCTCCTCTCAAGAGAGCCACAAGAATGGCAGAGAACAGCTGCTCCTCACCACCTGGGACCTGGCCCACATCACATGCGGCAGCAGACCAAGCACAAGCAGCAGGAACCATGGAGAAGGCACAGCATGGAAATCTGGAATGGAGTCCTGCCACCAGTGAGGAGACTCTGACTGGCACCATCTTCCCTTTCCCAGGACCAGAGACCTGCATTGCCCCGCCCAGCTCTGTCTAACCCTCCAACCTGGGACACAGAAGCTATCCCCTCATCAGACTCCCAGAGACAGATAGCCCCCCACACACCCTGCAACAGGTACAGACACATAAGATCTGAGTGGGAGACTTGAAAGTAGTGGCAGCAACAGACAAGTCAGGTGAGTCCAGATCTGATCCATCTCCTCCCAGTAGTCCGTGGGGCATCTGACCTACCCTGAAAGCAACCCTATCAGCCTGCGCTGAGAGTGGAGGAAACGAGCTGGAGGCAGGAGCTGCTTTTTAACACAGCGGCAGCAGCTGAAAGAAACCTGGTGTTACAGAAACGGCCACAGAGCAAGTTGTTTTCTTTTGTATGCATGTTTTTTGTTTTAGTTTTTTTCTTCTTTTCTCCTTCTTCCTGTTTTTGTTTATATTTTTGTACTTGCTTTCTGTTATTTTAATGTTTTTCATTTTAGATTTTAGGTTTGTGTATGGGTATTTTTGAGGGAAAATACATCAACGGGAAGGGTTTTGTTTGTTTGAATGATTGTCTGTGTTTGGGGTTTCTTTTTTATTTTTACTGTCTTGTTTGTTGTTGGGAGTGGGCCGTGAAGCATTAGGGATCCAGGCAGGCTGCGGACCCTGAGACAGCTAGGACGAGTTCAGGAGCTGAAGGCTCATTGCCTCTTCCCTTCTTTGCTGATTTGGCACGTTCCACTAGCAGGGACTTTGATGATCTAAGCATGAAGTTCTGAGAGTATGACAGGCATGGCTTACTTTGGGAGTTCATTATTCCCGTTTCTCACAGACTGTGGTTTCGGCTTTAAACTTAACATAATTCAAACTCAGGTCACATTTGGGGGCCTTTAATGGGGTACAAGCTTCTTTAAAGATTTAATAGTATATTTGCAGAATTAGTATATACATACAAAGTGCTGTTTCAACCTTAATAATACGGATGAATGTCTAGAGCTGCGGCCCCTCATTCACCTGGCTTTGTGTCTATGTAAAGGTTTTGTGATTTAATTGCAATCTTTCTTCCTCATGCCCGGGAAAACACCTGGTGGGGGGCGGGGCGCCCCTCCTGCACCTGGCTTGTGTTCACGTGGAAGACTTGTAAGACTGCCTGTGTAAAATCTGGGATAAATACAAGCTGTAAATCCCCAATAAATGGCTTCTGGTCAATTCGTTGAATAGAGGCCCACTTTCTTTCTTTCTCTTTATATCTATCCCTCCTTCTTTCTTTTAATATCTATCCTTATAGAAATGCCGACGTCATCACACCTTCCAAGGGACCCCCTAAATCTCTTTTTGGGGGCTGGCCCCCCCAAAGTTTGTTTCTCTGTTTATTAATTAGTTGGTACTCCTGCCTATTTTCCCGCTTCTCTCTCTCCCCCTTCTTTTCGTCTTCCTCCTTCCTTTTTCCATTCTTTTCCTTGTTCTTATCTCATTTTGCTTTCAGGGGGCAAACATACACCTCCTCCCCACCACTGCCTGGACAGATTATAAGGCAGTGGGAAGTGGGCTCCAGGGGGCCCACACCTGTCAGCGGATACTGGGATCGGCAGATAGCTTCTGAATCACAGCTCCTCACTTAATTAAATCTTAAAACTGCAAAAAACACAGTCCCCCACCCCCAGTCAAACTTCAAAATTGAGCAAAACAGAGGATCTACATAAGGAAGAATAGGAGACTGAGCAAACAGAAGTAAAAGCTATCCCCTCATCGCTGAACAACAAAATTAGAGAACTAAAAAAGGGGGTGAAAAATGTACACAAATGAAGAAAAACCAAAGAAAGAATATGAGCCCCAGAGAGACCCCAGGGAGGACAAGAACTGAGAATACAGACATCGGAACTCAAAAAATGAAGAGCCCCCAAAATGACTGATCTCAAATCACAAACCCAGATATTGAGATATTAATAAAGAGAATAAATAGAAATGAGGAGAGATAAGAGGAAAGAATGAAGGAGTTGATAACTGAGATAACAGTGATAAAGAAAAAAAGTGAATGAAATAAATAACAAACTGATAAGCATGGAAAGCAGAGCTTGAGGACCAAAATATGGAACTAATCCAAACTATTAAAAACATAGAAAAGAAGCTTAAAAAGACAGAAGAAAGCCTCCAAGGGATGAGCAATTATATCAAGAAGCCGAACCTAAGATTAGTGGGCATCCCTGAGGCAGATAGGGAGACAGAAACTACTCTGGAACAAATATTCCATGAAATTATCCAAGAAAACTTCCCTCATCTCATCAAAGACATGACCAAACACACGAGAGTCAGAGAACCCCTGCAAGACAACAAAAGAGAAGACCAACTCCTAGACACATAGTAATTCACCTACACAAAGTAGGTATAAAAGGAAAAATCCTAAAGACAGCAAGAGAGAAAGGTCAGGCTACCTAACAGGGAAGACCAATTAGAATAGCAGTAGACTTATCTACAGAAACACTTCAGGATAGGAGAGATTGGAAATCTGTTTACAGTGTGGTTTATGAATTAAGCTCACTGTGAAGAAATACTGCTCACAAAAAAGAGTCCTTTCAAAACATTACTGCTCACTGACAATTCACCCAGTCATCTGAGAGCTCTGATTGAGATGTAGACTAATGTTTTCATGCCTGCTAATGCAGCATCTATTTTGCAGACCATGGATCAAGGAGTAATTTCAACTTTCAAGTCTTATTTATTTATTTAGTCAGCATCTCACTCTGTTGTCTAGGTTGGAGTGCATGCAGTTGGCACAATCACAGCTACCACAGCCTCGACTCGCTAGGCTCAGACAATCCTTCTGCCTCAACCTTCCAAGTGCAGTCACGGCTACTATAGCCTCGACCTTCTGGGCTCAGGTGACCCTTTCCCCCTCAGTGTCCAGAGTAATTGGGACTACAAGCATGCACCACCACACCAGGCTAATTTGACTTTTTTTTTTTGTAGAGATGGGGTCTCGCTATATTGCTTAAGTTGGTCTTGAATTCCTGGGCTCATGCAATCCTCCTGCCTTGGCTTCCCAACATCTTAGGATTATAGGCATGAGCTACTACGCCCAGCAAGGTGTGTTACTTTTAAGTGAGCATTGTATTTTTTGTTGTTGTTGTTAGAGTCTCACTCTGTCACCCAGACTGGAGTGCAGTGGCCGCTCCCGGCCACCGCAGCCTCGACCTGCTGGGCTCCAGCGATCCTTCCGCCTCAGCCTTCCAAGTAAAGGAATTACAGGCATGTGCTACCAGGCCTGGCTGATTTTTTGATTTATTGTAGAGATGAGGTCTCGCTGCCCAGGCGGGTCTCGAACCCGCGGGCTCAGGCAATCCACTCACCTCAGCCTCCCAAAGTGCTGGGATTACAGGCTGAGCCACCGAGCCCAGCTGAGCATTGTATTTTATATTTTAGAAAATTATTTTGGAGTATAAGTGTGATACCAGCTAGTAAAACAGGTTCCTATAATTTTCCTGCAGAATTTATGATTCTCAAGAACAAATTAAGACATTAAGTGGGAAATTCTTATGCTAATTACTCTGAGGACATATAATCCACAAAAACTGTTGGGAATTTAAAAAGTGGGATGCTAAGGAAAGGTTTTTTAAATCAATGTTTTTCCTAAGTTGACTTCAGTGTCTCAAAAATGATATTGAAAGTATATAAACACTTGAGTAAATTCTGGCAAAACATATGCCACTGGCCAAAAAGCCAGGATGCCTGACATCTACATAGAATGTGACACTGGGCAAGTCATATATCAAATTCAATTTTTTTCATCTTTTGTGTAAGTCAGAAATACCCTGGAAAACACCTCTTGATGCCCAACTGGCTGACAGATCCGGTTTAAAGAGACCTCAGACACTGGAAACCAACAGGGAAGATAGAAAGAATGGGAGCATGGAAACACTAGAGGTATGACAGGTTATTCCTCCCTCCGACTACACTTTCAAGGCCCTTCCAATAAGTCCAGTAAGTCCTGTACATAAGATCCTTCAAGTTGCGAACTATCAAAGATGCAAATATACGTTCACATGTCCAATCATGTAAGTTGGGTTCATGTGTGTGGTATACAGTGTCACATGTATGCATTCTTTACAAGTGGTTGTGCTTTCATGTACTTTGCTATACAGTTCTTTAGAGTACAGGAGTACAGTATCTTTATTTCAAGTTCAGAATATCCAGAAGCAAGCATAAAAGCAGTCATGATGTAGCTGTAGAGTAGTAAATAGCCAATTGTGTTAGCTGGGTTCCTAGGCTAACTCTGTTGGACTTATGAACGAACTGGACTTACAAATGAGCTCTTGGAAGAGAATGTGTTTGTATGGAGGGGACTTACTATACTGCTGCCTGCAATCTAGACCAGCATAGTCCCTTCCTCATGTCTCTTCCCAAGGAGAAGTATGGGTATAGAAAAAAACTAATAGTAGCTGGGAGTAAAATAAATAAATGAGATGCTTAACTCAGAGCAAGAGATGATACTGATACTGTCATTAGATGAGTTACACCAGGCATCACAGAGGATGAAGACATATGTTGCTGAGACCACTCCTGCTTTTGGAAGTAGAGAAGATAAAATGGAAGGCGCAAACCTAAGTGGCCACACCCTGCATGGCTGAAGGCTGAGTCCAATCACCAACGGACAATGCTTTACTTAATTATGTTTATGTAATGACGTCTCCCTAAACACCCCTAAGATGTGGCTTAGGGAGCTTCTGAGCTTGTGAAGACAGAGGTGCTGGGTGTGTGTTGCACCAGAAAAAGCACTTAAACTCAGAGTCCGTTAACATACAACTTGCCTGATGCCATCTCTTCAGTTTGGCTATTCCTGAGATGCATCCCTTATAATAAACTGGTAATATGATAATAGTAAGTAAAGAAACTTTCTGAGTTCTATGAGCTATTCTATGAAATTATAGAACATGACATGGGAGTTATGGAAACTCCTAATTTATAGTAAAGTCAGAAAAGTAGAATACTTGGATAATCATTACTTATTATTGGTATATGAAATGGGGGGTTATTTTGAGGGTCCAAGTCCTTACCTGTTCATGCTAATCCTGGGTAGTTGGAATTGAATAGAATTGTGTAACACCCAGTTATTACCCACAGAGTACTAGAAAGCTGCTTGGTAAGGAAAAACCCAAACATTTGGTGTCAAAAGTATTCTATGATTGTAGATAACAAACATTTAAAAAAACCAAAAAACTACAGTTTAAAGTATGATTTTTAAAAACCGATACCAGCCTGGGCAATTTAGTGAGACCTCACCTCTACAATAAATCAAAAATTAGCTGGGCGTGGTGGTGCACACCTGTGATTCTAGCTACTTGGAAGGATGAGGTGGAAGGATCACCTGAGCCCAGCAGGTCAAGGTTGTGGTGGCCATGAGTGTGCCACTGCACTCCAGCCTGGACAACAGAGTGAGACTCCAACTCAAAAGAAAAAAAACAACACACAACAGACGGCAGATATAAAGACATAAATACATTTACAATGTTGAGAATTATGGTGTCAAAAAGAAACCAAATTGATGTAAAATGTACTGATGATTTATGATATCAACAGGTTGTTTGAGCCTCTGGACAAGAACCATGCCAAAATAGATGCCCAGCCCCTGAAAAGTAGCTGAAATGGTACAGAACCCAAGGTTAATCAAAGAAGGCTTATCTTCCTCAGGAAGGTGTATAGGAGAAAAATGGATAGATACTGTTTAAAGGTTCTTACATTATACATGAACTGGTACTATATGCAGGAAGTGGTAATGCATAAAGTAGTATACCACTACTGACATGTAGACTATGATAAATTAAAGGTAAATACTATGATCCAGAAAGCAACCATTAAAAAAAAATAAGCTCATGGGCCACTGAAAGAAAAACACTTTGTGACAAATTAGGCCCAAAGGACACAATTTAACAACCTCAATTTGTATAAATTACTACTACAAAAGGAAGAGTTGATGTGGGGTAGTATAAATCTGAAGCAATAGTCCAGGGCAGGCACAATGAGGCTATGATGAAGACATCACAGATTAAGCAGAGAAGACATTTCAAAATATAAGCAACCTAAAAGTATGAGGATTGTGTGGTAATGGCCAAGTACATGAACAGACTAGCCCTTGACAGAAAACAACTACAAAATTGGGACATTTATAGCACAATCATTCAAAATATTGAGAACAACAAAATAAGATCAGATCACATATTAAAACATTATAACCTTTCTTTCTTTGAGCACTGTGAGCATTTTCCTTGTATCCTTCCTTGTTTTCTTTTTAGTATCTGCATTATACTCTTACAGGGAATTTTACATGGTCATATGTAGGGAATAAATTATTAGAAGAAATCTTGTTGGTTCTACACAGCAAATTTCAATGTTTTCAGGTAGCAGTGCAAAAAAATGCATTGATGTGTTTCATCTTTCAAATTTTTATGTTACTATATAATCAAATGTTAATTTTTAAAGTTGATGTAGGGAAAAAATGTATACATATTACAGATAGAGACTATTACCTAAGAAAAAAGTACTTTAAAAAGCCAAATGTAGTTGGGCTCGGTGGCTTAGCCTGTAATCCCGCGCCTTTGGGAGGCTGAGGTGAGTGGA
>NW_007249428.1:1017855-1045891 GCF_000164805.1 Carlito syrichta | reverse complement strand
ACTCAAAAAAAAAAAAAAAAAAGTCAAATGTAAAACACAGTCACCAAAATGAAACACTAACTAAATGGTTCTAACAGATGATTAGAAATGAACAAAGTCAGTCATTCAACTTGATATTAGACTCACAGATATGCTGCAATCTTTTGAAATAAAGAACAGACACAGAAGAAGAATGGACAGAGCCTGAATCTTCCAGGAAAATATGCCAGTATGATCGACTTATGTGTAACTGGTATTCCAGAGAGCAGAGAAAGCAACATTTAGCATTACTGTATCAGAAAGTGGTTAACATCTTCCCAAATTTTGTAAAAAAAAAAAGAAAGTCAATTTATAAAATCAGAAAACCCAATGATCCCTATCAGCATAGATATTAAGCAAAGTACTGTATGCACCTCACAGACAAATTGCTGAAATAGAAAAATAAGGAAAGAATCTTGAAGGCAGACAGAGAAAATACAGCCCATGGCTTGGTGGTATACAGGAATGGCTGAAGCACCTAAGACAATGACTATATAAGGAAAAAAAATTGTGGCAAAAACAAGTAGAAAAGGTCATGGCTCGCTGCTTGCAGATGCCCCTCCCATATCTAGAGCAACAAGGCATAATCTGGAGGACAGCATTCCATACACTAGATGAAAAGAAAAGAGTAGAACAAGTTATCTGACTTTGTATTAACCAGGGACTGCTCAAGGGATAGGTTTCTGTCTTGCTTGCCTCAGAGTGCTAATGGGAAGAGGACTGTAAATTGAATATTATGTTGGAGATTACTGAAAACAGAGCTAGGTGCTGTTGTGTATTAGACATATCCATAGAAAAGGTTAGGTTAAAGATGTCCTCGAATCTATAACCTAGGAGAGGTGACTGTTTTCCCAAACACTCAAACAGCAACAAAAGATCATAATGCAAAGAAAAGTGACTTTATCAACAAAGAGACAAAAGTTAAAAAAAAAAAAGAACAAAAAAACAAATAAATGTTATAGCTGAGAAATAATAATAAAGTAAAAAATACACAAAAAGGGTTCAATACCAGATATGATCCACCTAGGGAAAAAAACAAAGTAACAAAGATAACTAACTGACAATAGTGCAAAGGTCACATGGGACACAATAAAGTGGACCAAGAGAAGCATTACAATAGTTTCCAAAGGAAAAAAAGCAGTGAAAAAGAACACAAAGCAAATATAAAGAAGTGAGTTGGGCACAGTAGCTCATATCTGTAATCCCATCACTTTGGGAGGCTAAGGTAGGAGGATCACTTGAGCCCAGAAGTTTGAGGCTGAAGTAAGCTATGATTGAGCCACTGCACTCCAGCACAAGTGAAAACAAAACAAAACAAAACAAAAAACAATACTTGTTTGAAAATTCCAATATCTGAGGAAAGAAATTAACACAAAACTTCAAGAAGCTCAAATAGTTTAACTAGGATAAACCAAAAGGCAACCACCTAAGACTAATGAAACTGCTAAATGATAAAGACAGAGAAAACCTTGCAAGCAGCAAGAGAAAAGTGTCTCCACATATACAGTGAAGCTTCTATAATGAAATTATCTGCACATATCTCAGCAGAACATTCCAAGGTAGAAGGTGATGGATAATATACTGGGCCTGTGACAATTCCTTCACAGTATGACAGTGTGTTGCATCTAAGGGCAAAGCTAAGAGAAATAGGGCCACTGATTAAAAATTGTCTGCTGTTCTTAAAGTTTGAAAACTAGAATATGTCCATGTGAAACAAATGGTATACTGCAAAATTATACCAGCTCTCACAACATCCAGGGAACCTATTCCTTTTGTTAACCACCAGACAACATTCTCACCTCTCTTCTAAATGAGTGAACACTCTCCATAATGCTAATAATATAAAAATCTTCCCTGCCCTACCCTCCACACCAGCTGAATATTCTTACTAGACACGGGAAAATGAATACTTCCTTTAACTCTTATGCTTTTAAACTACTGAAATGGCAATAGGGGACTGAATGATTTCTGGAGTGAATGACACCATCTAGTAAAAGACCTTACTATCAATGAATATGTATGGACCCATAATTATGAGCATATGAATATGTATACATATCTTAATATACATATGCATTTATAGTCATAAAGAAAATACTGAAAGAAAAAATCAACATAAATACTGTATTACTAAAACATCCTTCAAAAGTAAAGGAGACATTAAGAGTTTTCTATATCAACAGGAGCTGAAGGAGTACATTATGAGAGCTGCTCCAGGAGAAATGTTAAAGGTAATCTTTCAAGTTGAAACCAAGTATGGTAGACAGCAACAAGAAGCCTTATGAAAATATAAAGTTCTCCAGTAAAGATAACTACATGAACAAATACAGAAATGTAAATCATTGTAATTTTGGTAAATAAATTCACTCTTAATTTGTGCGCACACTTTAGAAGACATAACAATAACTATAAATGTATGTTACCAGGTACATGACATATAAAGATATTATCCGGGGCATCAGTAACAAAGGGATTGGCAGTCCAGTAAAAGAGGACACATTTTGTATGTGACTGAATTATATTGTCTTTTTTTAAAAAAATCTTTATAATTTTGGAATGTTTTATATAATTCACATAGTAACCACAAAGAAAATACATCTGGAGTACACTCAACAGGAAATGACTCAAAATGTCACTACAAAAAGTCAACACAAAGGAAAGCAGTAAGAGAAAAAAGGAGGGATAAAAAGGTTTAAGACACACAGAACACAATGAACAAATGGCAATAGCTATCTTTATAGTCCCTTTCAGCATTATTTTAAATGTAAATGGTTTAAACTTCCTCAACATTACCTCGATCCTCTAGTCTTGAAACTGGTCTCCCCCAACAGCAACCCCAACACCCGTCAGTCGGAAGGCCTACATGTAGTGAAAACTGCCTAGGTCTCCTTTATAGATATGCTAACTGTCCAGACTCCATTTGCCTATTTCTTCCTGATACTATGACCTAGATTCCTGTCCCTGCAGCTGCCTTTGGGGAGGGTTAGGGCTGATGCCCTTAGCATGTCACAGTCACCCTGCCCCTGGGGCTAAAGAAATGTGTGCTCCTTCCATGGGGTATTAAAGTAAATAGCAAATTTTATAGAAAAAAATTATATAATAACAATAATTAGTAACAAATACAATCTGGCAAGTCTGTGACTCAGTACATGTTGATTTTATTGTTAACATTTATCTTTAATTCTAGGTTGCTATGTCAATACACTAAGGTGACCATGTTTCCAAAACCAAATATGTATCAATATATATAAAAAAATTTTCTAAAGTTTAAATTTATGAGTGTGGTAACATTTACAATAAAGTAGTCCCCACTTTTCTACTCGGGATATATTCCAAGACCTCCAGAGGATTCCTGAAACCACAGGTATTACTGAACCCTATATATACTGTATTTTTTCCTACACATACATACCTAGTTTAATTTATAAACACGTACATACCTAGTTTAATCTATAAACTAGACACGATAAGAGATGCACAACAATTCAACAATATCCTGAAATAAAAGTTTTGTGAATGTGGTCTGTCTCTGCCTGAAAATGTCTAATGATACTCTATTCACCCTTTTCCTTCTTGTGATGGTGATACTTAACGGCTTCTCTGTGGCATACCCAAATTGCCAACATCACTTCTCTTGCTCTTCAAGGCCTTGTTAAGTAAAATAAGGGTTACTGCAATACCAGGATAATCAATCTGATAACTTACGACAGCCACCAAGTGACTAACAGGTGAGTAGCAGAAACACAGCAGTTATGCTTGACAAATAGATAATTCAGGCCTGGAAAGGATGGACAGAATAGCTTAAGACTTCATCACACTATTTGAAATGTCATACAATGTAAAACTTATCAATTGCTGTTTTCTGAAATTTTCCATTAAATATTTTTAGAGCATAACTGACTATATAACTGAAATGGCAGATAAGGGGGCACAACTGCACTACAACAATGTTTCATTGATCATATTATTCATATGTTTCATTGATCACCTTTAAATAAAAACACAATTACATTGTACTGAAAAAAAAATAACTTTACATAAACACAAAAATACATCATATGAAAACCTATCGGGTGCAGTGTATTAATACTAACCTGGACTCTTATAGTGGGAGATGCTTAAATTACAAAAGAAAAAGGTCAAATCAGAAACCTAACTTCACACTTCAGGAAGCTGGGGGAAAAAAAATACAGCGAGGTGTGGTGGCTCACGTCTGTAATCCCAGCACTTTGGGAGGCAGAAGTAGGAGGATCACTTGAGATCAGGAGTTCAAGACCAGCTTGGATAATATAGCAAGACCTCATTTCTATAATTTTTTTTTAAAGTAGCCAGGTGTGGTGGTGCATGCCTGCAGTCCCAGCTACTCAGGAAGCTGAGGTGGAAGTATCACCTGAGCTCAGGAGGTTGAGGCTGCAGTGAGCCCTCATGCTACTGCACTCTAGCCTGGGCTGGATATAGTACGATTCTGACTCAAAAAAAAAAAAAATTACAAACTGAGCATAACAAAGAAAATATAGCATGGAGTAGAGATAAATAAAAAAAGATTCAAACACAAAAATCATAAATGAAAGAGGTGACATCACATCTGATACGATATAAAATAATTATTTTAAAAAAAAAAACAGTACGAGCAATGGTATGTCCAACAACAGACACCATAAATGAAATTGATTAATTCCTAAAAACAGGCTACCATACTGAATCCAGAAGAAATTTTAAAAATTGAAAAGAACTGCAACAAGTAAGGAGTTTGAATCAGTAATGAAAAATCTCCCAACAAAGAAAATCCCAGGTTCAGATGACATCGCTGGAAAATTCTAACAAACATTTCAAGAAGAATTAGCAGCAAACCTCCTGCAATTACTCAAAAAACTGAAGATGGGGAAACATTTCCAAACTTATTCTATCAGGCCAGCATTACCCTCATACCAAAAATGAACGTTTGTAATAATAAAAACACCTAAAAAACTAGAAATAGATTAAAACAGCCTCATCACAATAAAAGTCATAAGTGAAACCATAAGATAATGAATGGTCAAAGACGGAACAATTTTCCTCTAAGATCAAAAACAAGGTAAGAATGGCTGCTCTTGGTACTTCTATTTACCATAGTCTGGATGTCCCAGTCAGAGCAATTAAGTAGGAAAATAAATGGCATGGAAATTGGAAAGAAAGAGATAAATTTACCTCTGATCAAAGACAACATGAACTTATGTGTAGAAAACCCTAAAATTTTTACAAGGAACTGATGGAACATGTGAAGTCAGCAAGGAGACAGATCTAAACAACAAAATCTTGACCATTTATTAAACACAATATGGAGCATTCTCTAAGACAGACCATATAATGAACCATTAAAAAAGTCTCAAGACAAAAATCTTATAAGGTATACTCTGATCACAGTGGAATTAAATTAGAAATCAACAATAAAAGGTATCAAGAAAAAATGTCAAGAATTTAAAAGTTAAATATTATACTTTGAATACAATGTGAGCCAAGGCCGGGAGCAGTGGCTCACACCTGCATCCCAGCACTTTTGGAGGCCAAGGCGGAAGGACTTCTTGAATTCTTCGAGACCAGCCTAGGCAACATAGCCAAATCTCATCTACACAAAAAAAATTTTATTAGTAGCCAGCTGTGGAGGCACATGCCTATAGTTCCAGGTACTTGGGAGGCTGAGGTGGAAGTATCACTTAAGCCGAAGAGGTTACAGCTACAGCAAGCCATGATTTTATCACTGCACTCCAGTCTAGGCAACAGAAACCTGACTATTTAAAAAAAAACTATCACAAAGCAAACACACCCCTCAGGTTTTGCCAAGAATGACAATTCCCATTTGAAAAAGTTACCATATTTGTTTGTATGTACCAATAGCTCCTCCCCCATATTAGCACTGTATGCAGATATAAGCATAAAATGAAAAGAACAAAAGGATGAGATTAGACCTTAGAGAGACAGAGAAAAAAATCCAAAAAAATTTACACTTTGATGAGGCAGGTCACTGGTTCAACATCAGTGATACCATAAATAAGGGAAAAGAGGAGGAAGAGCTTCCCATTTTGGATTTGCTGATTTTGAGGTGTCTTTTGGATAGCTACAAAGAATCATTCAACAGAGACTTGAATCCATGGCCAAAAGCCTGGGGACAAGCCAAACAGAGAAACAGGAGTACAAACCACAGAGGGCCAAATCAGTCAAGGAGTAATTGCAGAGTAACAATAAAGGAGCCCAGGATGGAGCGCTTGGATGAGGTATGTTACAGAGTAAGAGAAAAAATTAGCCAGGTGTGATGGTGCTTGCCTGCAGCTCCAGCTACTCAGGAGACTGAGGTGGAAGCCAAATTCAGAGAAACAGAGAGGAAACTAACACAGGAGAACTTCCAGGAACAATCATGAAAAGTCATTTCATATATATCAAAAGATTCAAGTAAGGCAAAGACTAGAGAGCAGTCAGGATTTAGATTTAACTAAAACTTAGGTAGCCTGGAGCTACCCTGTTGGAGCCACAGAGCCTACCCACGAGTCAGCATGAATTCCCTTCTCATCTTATTATTATTATTATTATTATTATTATTTTTGAGTTAGAGTCCCACTCTGTCACCCAGACTGGAGTGCAGCCTCGACCTGCTGGGCTCCAGCGATCCTTCCACCTCAGCCTTCCAGTTAGCTGGAACTATAGGCACACACTACCACGTCCCCTAATTTTTAAACCAACTAGCCTCAATCAAAACACCAGGTGACTGAAGCCTCTTTTATGATCCCAAACAACACTAGCATAGGAATTTTCCAACTGAGCCCAAACTAAATGCTAACTCAAGGAACACCATCAAATTAATGGAGAACTTTGGAAGAAATGAATGAGTACATTAAGGTCGGGTTCGGTGGCTCAGCCTGTAATCCCGTGCTTTGGGAGGCCGAGGTGAGTGGATTGCCTGAGCCCGTGGGTTCGAGACCAGCCTGGGCAACTTGGCGAGACCTCATCTCTAGAATAAATCAAAAAATTAGCTGGGTGTGGTTCCAGCTACTTGGAAGTCCGGGCAACAGAGTGAGACTTCAACTCAAAAAAAAAAGAGTACATTAAGTGGGTTAAAACACAAATGAGCTTGGAAATATTTGCCAGAAAATACAGCTTCCAAGATTTTGTTGTACAAACTGCATGTACACACAAGCTCAGAGAAATGTATGGAGGGTTACATGAAGACCTGTGGTCAATTCAAGCCTCTAAAAATTCCAGATGCTATCTGTGAATCAAGAATGTCCTGTCTGGAATCACCTAATTATAACAACTCCAGGAAAACCCTTCTTATGTGAGTTTTTGCTTCACCGCTAGATAACCATTTCCATTGCTGAATGTCACAAGTGTTTAATTAAAAATTAACAGTAAAAAACTAACCCCTACATCATCAAAGTGAGCAATGAAGGTGGTGTTTCAGACCATGGTGTCAATAAGTCATCATGTCCCATGAGAATTTAGCATGCTCCATTCTCAGGTTCCACAGCAGTCATGTAACAAAAAGTATCTGCATTTTTGCCAGGGCTCAGAAAGCCACAGACAAATCTGGACTCAACCTAGAAGACTCTGAGGTCTCATAACCAGCCTATTTAAACATGTCAACTTCATGTTTTTTATGTACATTTTCCTGAAGCTGAGTTTTACTTATTTCTACTTTTCTATTTTACTCTAGGAACGTATAATGCTCATAAAATACAATGTGAAACAATATGAGGAAGAAATAAACAACTCACTGAAGGCTCATTCATCTTATCTTGCTCTTGGAAACACATAGAGGATTCTGGAAGCATAGCTGAGAGGAAAAGCAGAAGGCGTGGAGTTCTGAGAGAGCTCGTGTGGCGTGGTCCTTGATTCTCCTGCTCAAAACACTCTACACTTCAGCTGGAATAGACCAAAAACGTAAACACCTCCCTGTAGCATAGTCCCTTATGCAAGAAAGGGCAACAAAGACCCCAATGAAGATAAAGTCACACTACATTAATGGGTAGCGAGCAGACATACAATTAACTACCAAGTTGATAAAAACATATATTATCAATTGACTTAGAAATAAGTCTCATAAAAAGTAACCATACTATTTAAAACAAATTAGCAATTATGACTTACTAAATAAAATTAAGGTTATAAGAATACCCTTGGGCTATATGAACTATTCTGTTAATATGAGAATGACACACAGGACTCTCTATATTAGTGTTCCCTCTACAATATCTGTTTTTTTGTGCAGTGGTATGCTCATGCCACTGCAGTCTTGACTTGCTGGGCTCAGGCAATTTTCTCCCTTCCACCTCCCAAAGTGCTGAAACTACAGGCATGAGCCATCACACTCAGCTCATTTTTATGTATATAAATTTCATGGAAACTATGCATGTTACTACCCAATATTTTCTACCTGCAATAAGAAAAAATGGACATAATGTATATTTTGTAGCACACAGTTCTAGGACTGGTTTCACATGATGGGCCTCCATGTAGCCACACTCTCATAGAATCTCCACTAACAACATAAGTTTTGTCATCACACTTGCATTAACCAAGACAACATCAGTAAATGTCATCCAAAAATAGGCTGAAAAGTGCTTGCACACTGGTGCCTCCCTTCTTGGACACAGACATACTGTGAAGAAACCTGGAGCTACCCTGTTGGAAACACGGTCAAAGCAAGCAAGATGACAAAGTTTATGTTGTTGTTGGAGGGGACTCTGAGGGTGTAGATACATGAAGGCATGTCATTTTAAACGAGCAGTGGAACTGTACAAGAATGTACATTATGTATATTTTTTATTTAATTGTGAATGGAAAATATTGGGTGGTAACATGCACACTTTCCATGAAATTTAGCTTTAATTAAAACTTTAGGCTGGGTGCAGTGTCTCACACCTATAATCCTAGTACTTTGGGAAGCCAAAGCAGGAGAATTGCTTGAGCCCAGAAGTTCGAACCTGCGTGAGCTATGATGTTGCCACTGCAGGCCAGCCTAAGAGGCATAGGCATACAATTGACTACTGGGTTAATAAAAACATGTATTACCAAATGGCTTGGAAATAATAAGCCTTATAAAAAATAATAGAAAAAACAACTTTAAAACCTCATGTAGTTTAGAAAAGCACAATAAACATCAAGTGCTGAACTTCAGTGGGGTTGAAATCATGTTAATTGTACACAGCAACTGGAGATTAGAAGACTATGTTTAACATTTTTTCTTTCTATCATAAGTCTCATACTTCTATGTAGACTTTATTCTGTATTTTATTTATATTTTATTCCTTTGAAAGTGTGCTTCAGTTTAATTGTTCCGTTTTAAGTAATGTAAAATAGGTTCCTCTTGTTTCCCTCAAGAATCTATTTTTAGGAACAGATTGCTAGCATGAAGTGAAAAACATCGTTACTGGCCTCAGTGCCACAAATATAACTGCAGGGGAGAAAAAAAAAAACACTTGTGGCAAAATTCACTAGCCAGTCAGGATGCCTGACATTAATATATCATGTCACCATAGGTAAGTCACTTCTTTCAACTTTCGCCTAGGGCAAAATACCCTGGAAATCCCTTCCTGAATTGTGGCAAAGCGCTATCAGGATAGAGGGAGCATCAGCTAATCTCTAGGTGCCAAATTTGGTGACAGACTAGGCTGAACAGAGCTGAACAGAGTTGATTCTTGAAACAGTAAGAAAAGACTGAAGAGAAGTGACTGTGCTTACTGAGCACGATAGATAATTCCTCTTCAGGTGAGTGGGTAGCTCTCCATCCTAGACCATACCTCCAAGACCCCCCCAAATAAGAAACACTTGCCGGGCTATCCTCCTCAGCCCAATTCACCTCTCCCTCCTGAAAGCTGGTCTAGACCTTCAAATGGCAGCCAGTTGTTCATCGATTCTGACGTAGGCAGCATCACCCAAATCTTGCTCACTTCGAGCAGTAGAAACAATAATTACTTGAGTCAAAGTAAATGCTAAGATCCTCCCCTTTCTAGGGCTCTAGCCTCTGCTCTGAAGCGCTACTGAGAGGGTTCAGGCAATAGGGGTATTCTTTCATGTGGGATTTCTAGTCACGGGGCGCCCTCCAGTGAACTCTGCAAACACCCACTGGACTCCAAAGTAAATAGGACCATCATTCAGGACCAATCTTCCTCGTAGAACTCACGGTCCTTAAACACTAGGTCTTGAATAAACTTCTGTAAACTCCGCCCAGCTGTGCTAGGCAGGCTATGCAGTGCAGGAAGGGACCAGGAACGTCACTTGCTGAACAAACACCAAGGAATCCCACAAACACACCCGCCACACACGGAGACTGGGTCTGCACACACTTCACCACGGCTCATCTGGGAATCTGGGGCATTTCACGAGTCTTGCTGGTGCGCTCAGCTAATAGATGGGTGCCCAGAAGGGCGTGCATTGGATTGCCGGGGGCTCCAGCGGCCCAGCGGGGACGTGATCTCACACCTGGGCCTACCAGGCTCGCCGGGTCTGCAGACCCCACCCCCTCGGTCCCGGCGCCATCTTGGGCTCACCAGCTTCTGAGCCCTGGAAGCCCACGCCTGCCTTCCTGGCAGCGCCACCTCCGACAAAGCGACCGTGGGCGGCACAGTCCGAGTCGCCACTTCCCCGGCCCAGGCCGGGGCCCGCGGCTGGCACGTGCACGTCAGGCCCTCCCCCCTCAGGTCTGCCCACGATTCTGCTCCCATCACGTGGGGGACCCCGTCTTACTCCTCGGAGCCTCCCGAGACTCGCGGGCTCCTCTTTCACCCTCGCTCCAACATTCAGGAACACAGAACCCAAGGGCGGAGCTTTGGAGCAATCTGCAGCACCAAGGGGGTCCCACCTTCCAAACCAAAGATGGCGGGCGTGGGCGGAGCTGCATATGCGCAGAAGGAACAAAGAAAAAAGTGTTGATCCTGTGCTGGTGATGTCATCGGAATGGGAGGGCTGCATTTCCCACTAGCTTCTGCGGTCTTCCCTTAGGGATGAGGGAGTTAGTTTTTTTCCCCGGGGAGTCAGTGTTGCTGTCTGTGGGCGGGGCCTGACGCATGTTAACTGCTCTCTATGCAAGTGACCGCGAGGAAGAATTTGGGGGGTCTTGATTAAATCCTGGATTAGCGACCTGCGACATGGTAGGACGAATCGGAAATTCACGTCGTCTATATGGGCAAGACAGGCGAGGTGGTCTCACTGATAATTACCGATTTGTCGGAGGCGGCGCTGCCAGGACACAGAAGCTAGTGAGGGACAGAGGGGGTGGGGTCTGCAGACCCGGCGAGCCTGGGAGGCCCAGGTGTGAGGTCACGTCCCCGCTGGGCCGCTGGAGCCCCTGGCAGTCCCCTGCACGCCCTTCTGGACATCCATCTATTAGCTGAGCGCACCAGCAAGACTCGTGAAATGCCCCAGATTCCCAGATGAGCCGTGGTGAAGTGTGTGCAGACCCAGTCTCCCTGTGTGGCAGGTGTGTTTGTGGGATTCCTTGGTGTCTGCTCAGCAAGTGAAGTTCCTGGTCCCCTCCAGCACTGCATAGCCTGCCTAGCATTGCTGGGCCGAGTACACAGAAGTTCATTCAAGACCTAGTGTTTAAGGACCGTGTTCTACGAGGAAGATTGGAGTCCTGGATAATGGTCCTATTTACTTTGGAATTCAGTGGATGTTACAGAGTTCACTGAAGGAGGGTACCCTGTGACTAGGAATCCCACATGAAAGAATACCCCTATTACCTGAACCCTCTTAGTAGCGCTTCAGAGCAGAGGCAAGAGCCCCAGAAAGGGGAGGATCTCAGCATTTACTTTAGCTCAAGTAATTGTTGTTTCTACTACTCGAAGTGAGCAAGATTTGGGTGATGCTACCTACTTCAGAACCTATGACAACTGGCTGCCATTTGAAGGTCTGGACCAGCTTTCAGGAGGGAAAGGTGCATTGGGCTGAGGAGGATAGTGAAGGGCCTGGCAAGTTTATTGGGTTTTTTTGGGGGGGGGTTGTTTTGAGTTGGAGTCTCACTCTGTCGCCCAGACTGGAGTGCAGTGGCCACTCCCGGCCACCACAGCCTCGCCTGCTGGGCTCCAGCAATTCTTCTGCCTCAGCCTTCTGAGTAGCCGGAATAACAGGCATGTGCTACCAAGCCTGGCTGATTTTTTTATTTATTGTAGAGATGAGGTCTCGCTGCCCAGGCGGTTCTCAAACCCGCAGGCTCAGGCAATCCACTCACCTCAGCCTCCCAAAGACCGCGATTACAGGCTGAGCCACCGAGCCCGACTTGGGAGGGGGTTGAAGGTGTGGTCTAGGATAGAGCGCTACCCACTCAGCTGAAGAGGAATTATCTACCGTGCTCAGTAAGCACAATCACTTCTCTTCAATCTTTCCTCATTGATTGTTTCCAGAATCAGCTCTGTTCAGCCTAGTCTGTCACCAAATTTGGCACCTGGAGATAAGTGATGCTCCCTCTATCCTGATAGTGCTTTGCCACAATTCAGGAAGGGATTGCCAAAGTATTTTGCCTTAAGTGAAAGTTGAAAAAATTGGATTTGATGAGATAAATGACTTGCCCATGGTGACATGATATATGTGTCAGGCACCCTGACTCTGGTGAGTGCTTCACTTGCTTTATCAAGAGGACTTGTATTTGGAATGTATTTGAAGACGCCCTTAAAAAAAATTGATTTCCAGGAGATTAAATGTACCATATAACCTTTTCTTTGTAATGAATCAACAGTAGTACATAGGCTTAAAGAAAGTACAATTTAATGTGATAATATTTTGAGCCAGCATTTGTGCTGGATTCAGTTGGGAAATTCCTGTGCTGTTGTTGTTTGGGATCACAAATGGGGTTTTAGTCACCTGTATTTTGAGGCTGGTTAACTTCATAATGGTTTGAAATTCATGTCTGGTGATTCATGCTGGCTCTTTTGTAGGCTCTGTGTTCTCCAAAGGGGTGTCTCCAGTATGTTTGTGTCCAAGAAGGGAAGAATCACCAGGCAAGCACTCTTCAGCCTGTTTTAGTGATATTTACTGATGTCCTCTTAGTCAAAGCAAGTGAGATGACAAAGCTTTTGTTATTGTTGGAGGGGACTATGAGATACATGGAGGCAGGTCATTTGAAACTAGTGTTGAAACTGTACTACAGAATGTACAATATGCACATTATTTTCTTATTTAATTGTGGGTGGAAAATGTTGGGTGGTAACACACATGGTTTCCTTGAAATTTGATCATATAAAAACGAGCTGTTTTAGTGGAAGCACTCACATGGAATTCTGTGTGGCAACCTCGTGGCAATAGTAGTTCATATAGCCCAGGGTATTCCTATAACATTTTAGGTAAGCAGACATAATGTTTGCTTTTTTGGCTTACATTAATTCTGTGAAACACATATATAGTTTCAAATTCAGTTGGTAATGTATGATTTTGTTAACTGAATAGCAAATTGTACATCTGCTGTCTGCCAATTAATGTCTGTGGGTTATCTTTAATAGGGTTTTTGTTGCCCTTTCTTGCATAGAGGACTGTTCTTCTACAGGGAGGTGCTTTTTGTTTGTTTGTTTATTTGTTTGTTTTGTCTCTTCCAGCTGAAGTGTACAGTGTTTTAAGCAGGAGAACTGAGGACCACGCCATGCCACACCCTGTTTTTCACAACTCCACATCACCTACCTTCTCTTTCAGCTATGCTCCCCAAGTCCTTTATGTGTTTCCAAGAGGAAGAGAAAATGAATGAGTCTCTGGTGAGTTATTTATTTCTCCTCACTTTGTTTTTCAGTGTATTTTATGAGCTTATAGGCTCTATGGAGAAAAATGGAAATGTAGCAACTTCAGGAGAAAATAAGTAAAACTTCAACTTCATATAGAAATAATACAAAGTTGGCATGTTGAATTGGGCAGATTATAATTCTTTAGAATCATCTAAATTGAATATAAATGTGTCTCTGGTATTTTTTGATTCTCTAAGATAGAATCTTTTGTTACATGATTGCAATGGAACCTGAGAACAGAAGCAAAACTCACAGAGAAAGATTTTTCTAGAGTTGTTAAAATATTGTGGTTCCAGACCTTTTGGAAGGGTTTACTTGATTCATGGATAAAACCTGAAATTTCTGGAGGATTGAGTTGATCACATGTCCTCATGTTACCCCTCATACATTTCTCTCAACTTGCCTATACGTGCAGGTTGTGCTGCAGAGTCCTGAAAGTTCTATTTTCTGGCAAATATTTCCAGTGCTCATTTATGTTTTAACCCACGTCATATACTCTTAGATTATTTTTTCAAAAGCTAACCTAAGTTATACAAAGTCTAACAATTAAGTTCACAAACTTGTCACTGTGCACTTACATTGGTAGCCATGTAGAAACAACTTGGTATGGTTTCATAACCTTGGTATATTAGTGTCTCACAGCTGTGTTCATGTTGACATGTGGCAGTAACTTGCTGACTGGTGTTCATTTTTGTTGTTGCATGTTTTTGGGTGCCATCATGAGAATGTCAGAGCTTGAATTAGAGCAATGAACAAACATTAAATTTCTTGTTAAATTTGGCAAGAGTAGAAGTGAAATCAGGGACGTGCTAGTCCACGTTTATGGAGATAATACCATGAAGAAAATGGCGGTGTACAAATGAATTAAACATTTTTCTGAGGAGAGAGAGTGTCACTGATGAAGAGAGTCAGGATGGCCAGTAACAAGCAGAACTGACAAAAACATTGCAAAAATTCTTTGAATTGTGCATCAAAATCGACAGCTGACTGTGAGAAGCATAGCAGACCAAATAAACATGGATAGAGAAACAGGAAACTCTTAACTGAATATCTTGGCATGAGAAAAGTATGTGCAGAAATGGTCCCAAAGGAGCTCTTGCATCACAACAATGCACCAGCACTATCTGTGAGGGAGTTTTTAGCCAGTAAACAAATAATTGTATTGGAACACCCTCCTCCCTACTCACCCGATATGGCCCCCAATGATTTTTTCTTTACCCAAAGATAAAGGAAATATTGAAGACACTTTGATAACGTTCAGGACATCAAGAGTAATATGATGACAGCTCTGATGGCCATTCCAGAAAAAGAGTTCCAAAATTGCTTTGACAGGAGTCCTAGGCTCTGGCATTGGTGCATAGCTTCCCAAGGGGGGTCCTTCAAAGGTGACCATAGTGATATTCAACAATGAGGTATGTAGCACTTTTTCTAGGATGAGTTCACAAGCATAATTGTTAAATCTTATGATTACTCTCTAGTTTTTGCCTTACTTGAATCTTCTGCCATATTTCAAACTGTTGTTCATAATCTTCTCCAATATGGAAATTCTCCTGTATTAATTTCTGTCACTGCCTGTCTGATGGTTTCATCTCTGTTTCTCTGAATTCTTTTGCTCTCTTCTGCTACTTAACATGCTCATACAAGTGTTCCATGGAGGGCCTGTTCTTTTCACTCTGCAGTGCTCCTTGACTGATTCAGCCCTCTATGGTTTGTACTTCTATTTCTCCTTGGTTTTCAGCTTTTCCCCAGGCTTTTGAGTATAGGTTCACCTCTCTATTGAGTGCTTCTTTGTAGCTATCCAAAACACTTCAAGTTCAACAAATCCAAAACGAGAAGCTCTTCCTCCCCTCTCCCCTTATTTACAAATGTATCACTGACATTGAATCAGTGACCTGCCTCATCAAAGTTGAGTTTTTGAAATTTATTTTACTTTTTTTTTTTTTTAGATGAGATCTCCCTCTGTTGCCCAGGCTGGAGCACAGTGGTATGATCATAGCCCACTACAGCTTCAAACTCCTGGTCTCAAGCAATCCTTTCACTCAGCCTCCCAAGTAGATAGAATTACAGGCATGTGCTGCTACACTTGACTTTCACTCTTTTAAAGACTGTATTAATTTTTCGGCTCTTCCAGCCAACCACTTAACTATGAGTAAGGAGAGATGGATATGTACATCAGTCATATCTATGTTTATGAATTAGAACTGTAGTTAATATTATAAATAGGTGGCCAGAAAAATAACTGAACACCTAAAATTTGCAATTATGTTTCAAGATCTAACTTACAATGTGAATTGTGCTGTATTTGCTTATTTTAAACCTAATAGTAAATTGGATTCTAAACTCTCCCATGTTTCAACATAAGATACTATCTCTAATGACTTTTAAGATGTTCTAATTATCTGCTTCATAGCAAAGTACCACAAAACATACTGGCTTACATGTCACCATTTTGTGGGTCTGTAAATTGGACTGGGCAGTGTGGATCAACTGCTTCATGATGTCCAGGCAGCGTAATCGTCTCCATGATGTCTCTGCTCTCAACAAGAAGGACACTTGTATCTGGGGACATTGGATAGGTGTTAGGCTCTCTCTTTGTAGCCAGCTTAGAGTTTTGTCAGGTTGGTCTGGCTTCTCCCAGAGCAAGTGTCTAAGAGGCCCAGGCAGAAGTACCAACACATCTCTTCCACTGCCTTGTCTTGGTGAAACTCATGACTAAAACCAGCCCCAATTCAATAGGCAATTAGGCCCCACCTCTCAAGGAAAATAGTAAGATTTGCAGCAATCTTTAATAAACCACAGTTTTTCCTCTAGTCACAAATTATTTTCATTTTTGCCACATTCAAAATATACTTTGCTCCTTTAAAGAGCCCCAGAATTATTTTCCTATGATGGCACTGGTTGAAAGCCCAATGAAATTCGGCCCTGATGGGCTGTCATATGCCCCTCCATTCATGCCTAGCACACAGTAAGAGACTGGAACAAACATAGTGGGCATTTCCCTTTAGACAGAGTTGGTGGCGATCTGAACAATTAGGAATTCCTATTAGGCACCTGCTTCCATTGTTTGATTAAAACCCAGCCCTGGACACTGGGAGAGATGCTTCATGCCTCTTCATTCTGTCCTCTGGGCTCTTGACATTGTCTGCATGTTCTTCTTTTTTTTTTTTTTTTTAATATGCCTGGTCTGCAGTTGACCAACTTTCTTCACTTGTTTCCTGCTTATGGTAAGTTGTGGATGCAATGGCCTCCTCTCACATTTTTCTGGCTTTGCCCTTTTGATACAGGAAATGATTCAATATAACCGTTTCTTCAAAATGTACAACCCAGTCTGGGTGACAGAGTAAGACTCCAACTCAAAAAAAAAAAAAAAAAACACAAAATGCACAACCTTTCAGTATACCAAAAATTCATTATGCAAAAGTCACTCTGCACACTCTTTGACACAGACCCTTTGTTCTGTGGCCTCCTCTTCTCTTCAAGGCTGCTATGGAACAACCCTTAGAAGGTTTATTGTTTAACTGGGACTATCTATGAGGCATACTCTAAGGCCCTAAGAATGCTAGAAATCTTTTTGTTTTATATTGTTTGTAAAGACATGGGTTTTGATCTTTGTTGTGATGTCATTTATTACTTTTAAAAGATTTTATTGGGAATAACTGGAGATGAGAAACAGTTTTATTTCCAACCCAGTAAATCCTAGCTCCTTTATATTTTCTCTAAATTACATTTGAAAATTGAACATCCTTTTTTAGTTCATATCTCTCCTGTCATATTTTCTCAAAGTCCAAGAGAGGAGGCCAGATAGCACTTTCCACATTCTTCCTAGAAATTTCCTTAGTTAGATCCCTGAGATGATGGGCTACCCTTTCAGTTTCCCATGCTCTGATAGGCAGTAGTGCTGCCCACAGTCCCTCAGTTCATAACTCACATGTCTTTTTCTCCAGTTTCCAATGAAATGTTTCTCACTGTCCTCCATTCCCTCACCAAGGGTCTTGATGTCTTTCCAGCTTGCGTGAAAAAGCTCCATGAAGCCCAGGTTCTGCTTGGTCTCACATCCAGTGTGCCACATGTATCTGTTTAATACTATAGGAATTGATTTCAAGTTAACAAGTTCTGTTCCAATTACTCGTTCTGCTTAAAATACCACCCAAAAAACTTGACAGATTAAAACAAGTTTTTATTCTAATTCTGTGGATTATGGAATCTGGGCTGGCTGGGTGGTCTCACACAGTTGCAGCAAGGTAGCAGCTGGGATAGAGCATGTGGAAGCACAGATGGGCTGATGTCAGAGAAGGCTCACTAGTGGCTGGCAGTGGGTGCTGCCGGACACTCATTGGGGGCTATCAGTAAGCATACCTTCCCAAGGTCTTTGCATGTGTGTCTCCACCTAGATGGTCTCAGGGGAGTTAGATTTTCTACTTGATGACTTAATTTCTTGAAAATGAGCAGCTGAAGAGACACTAGTGAAGCTGCATGACACCTTACAGCCTCATCTCCAAGGTCTCCAAATGCCACTCTTATCATGTTCCATTGGCCAAATAAATTGCTTAGGGTGGGTAAAGTTCAAGGGGAATTAATTCCCACCACATTGGGAGAAGTAGGAAAGAAGTTGTAGCCACCTTTAATCTACCAGAAATGTCATTGTTGCAATATGTTTGTTCAAAATATATTCCATTCTTTTTTGTGAATATTTGTTTGACTCACAGGTTATTTCAGTGTATTATTTACTTTTCAGATAATGGATTATTTTCTTGATAACCTTTTGTTGTGATTTCTCATTTAATTCTGTGGTGGTCAGAGAATATACCTTAAAATATTTCATTCTTGAGACTTGTTATATGGCTCGACATAAGTCAATATGGTGAGTGCCACACATTGTGCTTTATAAATAGAGCTTGGGTCAAGATTTTGTGAAATAAATGTCTTCTTCCTGACTTTTTATCAGGTATTCCATCAGTTACTTTTTGTAGAAACTTTAGAGTATTCTACACATAAGATCATGTTGTCTTTGACCAGAGGTAATGTCACAACCTCCTTTCCAATTCTTATGCCTTTTATTGTGTTTTCTCACTTAATTGCTCTGTCTGGGACATCCAGAACCATGGTGAATAGAAGTAGCAAGAGCAGCCATCCTTATCTTGTTTCCAATCTTAGAGAACAGTTGTTTAGTCTTTCAAACTTCATTATGTTACCTTTGGACTTTTCATTTATGGCTTTTATTATGATGAGTTTGTTTTCATCTATTGCTAGTTTTTTGGATTAAAAACATTCATTTTTCGTATGAGGGTAATGTTAGCCTCATATAATCAGCTTGGAACTGTTCCTGCATCTTCAGTTTTTTGGTATAATTATAGGAGGTTTGGTGCTAATTCTTCTTGAAGTGTTTGGTAGAATTCTACAGTAATGTAATCAGAACTTGGTATTTATTTGTTGGGAGATTTTTTTTTTTTTTGAAGTTGAGTTCCACTCTGTTGCCTAGACTGTAGTATAATGGCACGAACATGCAACCTCAACCACCTGGGCTCAGGTGATCCTTTTGCCATAGCCTCCTGAGTGACTGAGTCTATAGGCATATGCCACCATACCCAGCTAATTTTTTACTTTTTACTTTTTGTAGAGATGAGGTCTTACTATGTGGCCCAGGCTGGTCTCGAACTCCTGAGCTCAAGCAATTTTCCTGCCTTGGCCTCCCAAACTGCTGGTATTATAGGTATGAGCCACCACACCTGGCCAGGAGATTTTTGATGACTAATTCAGTCTTCTTACTAGTTCCATTCCTTTTTTTTTTTTTTTTTTTTTTTCCTGATTTACTATGGTAGCTTGTTTTTTTAGGAATTTATCATTTTCATGTAGGGTGTTCAATTTGGGACATACAGTTGCTCATTATTCTTTCATAAATCTTTGTATGTCTGTTGTATCAGATACAATGTCACTGCTTTGATTTATGATTTTAGCATTTGAGTTTTTTTCTCTTCTTCCTTAGTTAATCTAGTAAGGGTTTGTCAATTGTATTGATCTTTGAAGAAACAACTGATGACTTTTAAATTGTAGGACATTCTGAGAAGTGTGTTGAAATCTCAAACTCTCCTGTTCCATTCTGCCTGGATGTGAGTCATCCCTTAGTTGAGTGTACCCACTGTGAATATGCTACCTTCCCATTATTCACTTAGTATCAGGTTGATTTTCCTGGTATTGCAGTAGCCATTACTTTACTTGATAATGGCCTCAGAGTTCAAGAGAAGTGATGCAGGCAATGTGGATATGCTAAAGGAAAGCTGTAAAGTGTTTCCTTTAAGCATCAACTCATCAGCACAAGAAGAAAACAGATGAGTATTATACAATTAGACATTTTGAGAGAGATAGGCCACATTATTTTATTATAGTATATTGTTATAATGGTTTTATTATTGTTGTTTTTAATCTTTTATTATGCTTGATTTGTAAATGAAATTTTAAAACGTGGTATATATGGGGTTTGATAATACCTGTGATTTTAGGCATTCAACAGGAGTCTTGGAACATGTCCCCTTGTGGTTAAGTGGGGACTGCTGTATTGGAAATATCTTTACACTCAGAAATTTAAATTTAAGAAAATTTTTAGCCATTGCCAGACCATCGCCACTATTGTCTTGCTAGACTCTGGTGTGGCCATGTGCTTTTTGAACTATAGCTGTCACCATGTTTCCTGGTTTTGGCCCCCTTCCCTACCTTGGGGAGGTGAATCTCCTCTTTCTCTCTCTCTTTCTCTTTCTCTATCCAATTTACTCTTTAAATAAACTGTATTTTCTAATCTAAAAAAAAAAAAGAAAGAAAAAATTTTATACATATAAAATATATGTATAAAAAAATATATTTTTGGAGACAAGGTCTCACTGACACATAGGCTGGAGTGCAGTGGCATGATCTTGGCTCACTGCAGCATTGACCTCCTGGGCTCAAGTGATCCTTCCACTTCTGCCTCCTGAGTAACTGCAACTACAGGTGCATGCCAACAAGCCTGGCTAATTTTTTAAATTTTTTGTAAAAACAAGGTCTCACTATGTTGCCCATGCTGACCTTACACTCCTGGGCTCAAGGGATTCTCCAGCCTCCACCTCCTAAAATTCTGTGATTACAGATGTGGCCTACTATACTCAGCCCATATTTATATGTATTGTGTTTCTGAAAATATGGTCACCTGATTGCATTGACACAGCATCCTAGAACTAAAGATAAATGTTAACAATAAAATAAACATGCACTGTGTCAGATACTTGCTAAATTATATTCTTTAAATATGTTCTCTGTTCTTTTCTCTCACTTGTTTCCTCTCTGGAACTATCATTATGTGTTTGCTGATCCACTTGATGGTGTCCCATGATTCCTTTACACTTCTTTAATTGTCTTCATTATTTTTCTTATATTTCTTTTTCTAGATCTGTATTCATGTTCACTAGGTCTTTGTCTAATCAAATCTGGTGTTAAACCTCTTTCGTGTATTTTTTACTTCACTTTTGCTATTTTTTAGCTCCTGAATTTGTTTCTTCTTTTTTATACTTTCCATCTTTTTGTTGATAGACTCACTTTGTTCTTCTAGCCACGTTTCTTCTTTTGATTACTTGTCTATCTGTATTCTCCTTTAGCTCATTTAGTATCTTTAGAGAAAGCTATGCTTTTTTTTTTTTTTAAGTAGGAGTCCCACTCTGTCACCCAAGATGGAGTGCAGTGGCACTATCTGGCTCACTACATCCTCTACCTCCTGGGCTCAGGCGATCCTTCTGCCTCAGTCTCTCAGGTAGCTGGGACTACAGGTGTGTGCCACCATGCCCAGAAATTTTTTTAAAAATTTTGTAGAGATGAAGTCTCACTATGTTGTCCAGAATGGCTCAAGTAATACTTCAGCCTTGGCCTCCCAAAGTGGTGAGATTACAGATGTCAGCTAGTTCGTGGGCAGTTTTTGAAGGCTTATCTTCTTTCACTGGGCCATGTTTCCCTGCTTCTTTGTATGCTTTATAATCTTTTCTTGATATTTGGGCATTTGGGAAAATAGCTACTTCTCCCAGGCTGTAGATTTGGGAACATCCTAAAACTAACTTTTGCAACAGATGTGTCTAACACAGTGGCATTTGCCTGTTTTCAACAATCTTCAACCTAGTATTAAATTTATAATCCTCTTCTCATAGACACTCTGAGGCAGGCAAAACAGAAACCTATTCCTTAAATAACCTCTGATTAATTCAGATGTTGGGTGCTTGTTCTGTTCTTTTCTTTATATTCTGAGGGTGGAGCTGGAAATTGGGAGGCTGTCTTCCAGATCATCCTTTGCTGCTCTAGATATGGGAGAGGTGTGTGCATGAAAAATGTCATGAACTTTCCTATTGTTTTTAGTATACTTTTTTCTTGAATAGTCATTTCCTTGGGTGCTGCAGCTTCTTTACATGTTTCTAGGTTTCTGACAAAAATTTGTTTGGTTCATATTAACTCTATAACTATAAGCTATTAACTCTTTTCTTCATGAGGGTAAAAGAGCCTGAAACTTCTTAGTTCTCCATTGTGTTGGCATTATTGCCTATTTTGTTAGTTTTTAGCTGTACCTCTTTGCGTTAATTTTTAATGGCTGCTGAAAGGGGTTACACTATGAATCCTCAGTTTATCAAGGTATACTTAGAACTGATATTGAATTATTTATCACAAAATATAGGAGTCTTTCAATAGTGTAGTTACATTTAAGAGCTCTATACCTTGTACTTTTTTTGTATTATATATGTATATTTTCACATGCTTCATCCACATAAATTACAAATCCCACATGGAGCTACAATTTCTACTATATACAAACATGTCTGTTTTAAAGAAATTGACTATATGTGTTTATTTATATATGTATATATAGTTCTTTATATTTTCCTATGCACTTACCACTTCTAGAGACACTCTTTCTTTCCTGTAGATCCAATTTACTATCTGGTGTCATTTTCTTTCAGTCCAGAAAATGCTTAGTGTTTTTACAATGCTATTTTGTTTAGCACATGTGGTGGCCTTCTGACACAGAATGTTATACATTCACCTAGAAACTGCCATTCACAGACCAAGCAGCTCTTTGTCAGTCAGCAGAGACCTGTGTCTAGAGAATAGTTCAAGTGCTGATAGAATCTAGAAGTGCTTCATACATGTCCAGACTTAGTGCTAGGGAAAAAGAGACTCCCTTCTCATCACCATTCCCTCCTTGCATTCCCCAGTGTCAATCAAAGGGGAAAAAAAACAAGCTTATAAAAGAATTAATGTCAGTTTTATTTAGAAGTCATAGTGAGGACTATAGTCTGCCAGACTGCTCCACTTTAATGTTTTAGTGTACAGCTTTTATATAGGCAGTGCGATATCACTACATGCAAATTCACATCAAATTTTGGGTGCAAGAGCACATCTGGTTACAGAGTGTACAAGCACAGTCACTAACCTTGACAGGCTTTATTTTATGTATAGGAAAAGGCTAGGACAGGCTTGTTCATTTTATAGGAAATGTAGTAACCCAGGTAAGAGAAGTGTGTAACTGTGTGCTCTTGTTTTGTCTTCAAAGCAATCTCTTTAAAAAGTGTCATTCATCACAGAGTCAGAGGTTTGTATGCTGGCAAGCAGAAATAAGCCAACATGACTTCCTAAACTTGCTATTTTGTCTCACAAGGTCTCCCTTTCGGTCATCAGTCAATTGTCAAGTTGCATTTAGGTTAGTGTTGATTGTCCCACAGAGCTAAGAAGGCACTTTCCTAGAAAGGCAGGTAGTCTTCAGGTATAGTCATAAGGAGGGGGCCTAGCATGCATAGTTGCCTATTCACCAGATTATACGTTTAGGATTGCATTTATCTTTTAATTAGGATTATCTGGGTTGTATTCCTGACTTTTCCTGTCTTTTCTTGCACTTAACACCTCAATAGGACTGTTATGGATTGCATGCTAGTACATACTGAATAGGTATTAAAGTGAGTTACATATTGGAAAAAGCACGATAATTATTTTTTAATAAAATTGGAGTATATATTTGTATAACTATATAATTTTCCTCCTTTTACTAAAAAAGTTTTTTATGAATCTTTTACCCAGTTCTTGTATGATATAAATAGTTTAAAAGCAAAATAACTTTCTTGACTTTGGAAAACAAATATAAAAAGACTCATTAGCATTTAAGCAAAAAGTCTTAAGAATCACTTGAAGTTTGCTGTTGTTGTTTGAGTCGAAGTCTTACTCTGTCGCCCAGGCTGGAGTGCAGTGGCATGCTCACAGCTATCACAGCCTCTACCTGCTGGGCTCAGGTTATCCTTCTGCCTCAGCTTTCCAAGTTGCTGGAATTACAGGCACATGGCACCATGCCCAGCAAAAAAAATTTTTTTTTAACTGTAGAGACAAGTTCTCACCAAGTTGCCTAGGCTGGTCTTAAACCCCTGGGCTCAGAAATCTTCTGCCTCCCAAAGTGCTGGGATTACCGGTGTCAGACACTGCACCTAGACAGTTATTTTTATTATATATAATATTTTAACAAAACAACCTAAATAGTAACTGATAGCATCACATTTGCTACAACTGATAAATCTACATTTACACATCATAATCACCCCAAGTCCATAGTGTACATTAGGGTTCCCTGTTGATGTACATTCTGTGGGTTTTGACAGTTGTAAAATGACATGTATCCAGTATTACATTCCCATAGAGAGTATGTTTATTGCCCTAAAAATCCTCTGTGCTTTGTCTGTTCTCCCCTTCTATCACTTCAACCCAGGAGGCCATGAATCTTTTTACTCTCCTTATAATTTTGCCATTTCTAGAATGTCATATATTTGGAACTATAGAGTAAGTGAACTTTTTAGACTGGCTTCTTTCACTTAGTTATATAACGTAGGGTCCTTCCATGACAGCTAATTTCCTTGTAGCACTGAATAATATTCCATTGTCCAAAGGAACTCCTGTCTATTTATTCACTCACCTAGTAAAGGGCATCTCAGTTGTTTCTAAATTTGGGCAGTTTTTGATAAAGCAGCTATAAACATCTGTGCAGGTTTTTATACAGGCAATATTTTCAGGTCTTTTGGGTAAATGCAACAGAGTATGATTGTTGGATCAATACACTAAGAGAATAGTCAATTTTGGAGGAAACCACCAAAGTATCTTCTAAAGCAATAGTACCATTTTGCATCTCCACCAGCAATGAAAGAGCATTCCTGGTGCTCTAGTCCTCATCACCTTTTTTTATTCTGAGTTTTACATTTTGGTCATTCTACTAGGTTTGTAGTCATATCTCATTTTAATATGGCATTTCCCTGATGGCTTGTGATGAAGTGCTTCTATTCATATGTTTTTTGACCATCTGTGTATATATTCTTTGGCTAGGTATCTGTTAAGATATTTGGCTTTTTTTTTTTTAAATTCTTTGTTTTCTTTTTGTTGAGTTTTTAGACTTTTCTTGTAGGTTTATGATCTGTAATCCATTATCAGATGGTGCTTTTGCATATATTTTATAAACGTTGTACATACACTTTTAGTAGTGGTGTGGTAAGGACTGGGGAGAAGGCAAGGTATTTTATTCCATTTGGACTACTAAAATTAAACAACCTAGATTGTGTCATTTATAAAGAATTGAAAGTGTATTGCCGACAGTTCTGGAGCCTTGGAAGTCCAAATCAAGGTGCCAGCAGTTTGGGTGTCTGTTGAGGATTTGTTTTTCATAGATGACTCCTGCTATGTTATAAGGGCACTAGTCTTAGGTAGGAGGACTGCACCCTCATGACCACATCACCCTCCTATGACTTCCCCTCTTCACATAGTATTGCATTTGGGATTAGGTTTCATCATATGGATATTGATGTGACACAAATATTCAGATCATACTAGAAGTGTCCTATAATCCTATGAGTAGTAGTCTATCTTTAATGATCCTTTGCCTGTAGACTGTGAACTTCACAAATGATTCTCCATTTTTTTTCTCTTCCCCCCTTAGGACTAACAGGAAGGCTGGAGTGGATTGAAGTTAGGTATTGCTCTTCTTTCAGGTCATTTAAGCTCTGATACTACTATACTGGGTTAGGCTCTGGTTAAGTAGTTTCTCCTGAGGGCAGGCCTTGGTAAGAACAGAGTGTTCTGGCATATTTCAAAATGGTTCCTGCTTAAGACATCAGGGGAGTTTGCCTCAGTATTTACTGTGAAAACCTGGTCAGGCTCTTCAAAGTAAATCTCACAGTATTGTGGGGGCCTCCTTTGATTGGGTCTCCTTAGAGCTTTTGATTCTGAGTTGTCCACCCTGAGCCTCCAGAATTTGAAGTTACTATTCAGGATTTCCTACTCCAGCACTGCTTCCCACAGCAGTTCCTTCCAGTGAATCTCAGACCCTGTATACCATGACTTTCTATGGTCTCATGTGTGTCTCTGAGCCATGACTTTCTGTGTCTCTTGTAAGTCATAGTCTCCTGTATGTCGCTCCAATCTTGTGAGCTGGGGTTTGCTCTGTGTCCTCTTATATTCTCCTTAGCTTTTAATGTGTTGTTAAAAAAGAGAGTAGACCTTGCATGTGGACCAGAAAACCCGGTTGGTGTTTGTTTGTTTTGTTCCTAGAGTCCTCTCTGCAGTAAGTCTAGGCTAGAGAAGGGAATGCTAACCCAGTGACTTTTTCTTTAAGTTAATTTTTAATGTTTTTTTCTTTATTTTAATAACTTTAGGGAATACAAGTAGTTTTTGGTTACATGGCCTCATTGTATAAATATGAAATCTGGGCTTTAAGTGTACCCTCCACACCCATTTGGACAAATTGTATCCGATAGGTGACATTTTTGTCCCTTCACCCCTTCCCACCATACCCCTTCTGAGTCTCCAGTGTCCAGTATGTCCATATCATACTCTTTGCCCTTGCAGATCCTTAGTTTAGCTCCCACGTATAAGTGAGAACATGCAGTATTTGGTTTTGTGTGCTGAGTTAGTTCACTTAGCACTCCAATTCCATCCAAGTTGCTGCAAAAGACATTATTTCATTCTTTCTGATAACTGAATAGTATTCCATAGTGTATATACCACATTTTCATTATCCACTGACTGACTGGTAGACATTTAGGTTGATTCCTCATCTTTGCAATTGTGAATTATGCTGCGATGAACATGCGAGTGCAGATTTTTTTTTTATATAATGACCTCTGTTCCTTTGGGTAGATACGTGGAAGTGGGATTACTGGATCAAATGTTAGATCTTTTAGTTCTTTGAGACCTCTTCATATGATTTCCATAGAGGTTGTACTAATTTACATTCCTATCAACAGTGTTTAAGTGTCCTCTTTTTCTCCGCATCCATGCCAGCATCTATTTTTCAATTTTTTAATAATGGTCATTCTGATTGGTGTCAGGTGTATCTCAATGTGGTTTTAATTTACATTTCTCTGACAATTAGTGATGTTGAGCATTTCTTCGTATGTTTATTGGCCATCTGTATATCTTCTTTTGAGAGATGTCTGTTCATGTTGTTTGCCCACTTTTAATGAAGTTATTTGCTTTTTTTTGCTAATTAGTATAAGTTCTTTGTAGATTATGGTTGTTAGCCCTCTGTCATATGCATAGTTTGCAAGTATCTTCTCCCACTCTGTAGGTTACCTATGTGCTCTGTTGATTATTTCTTTTACTGTTCAGAAGCTCTTTAGTTTAATTAAGTCCAATTTATTATTGTTTTTGTTGCATTTGCTTTTGGGATTTTAGCCATAAATTTTTTGCCTAGGCCAATGTACAGAAGTTTTTCCTAGGTTTTCTTCTTGGATTTTTATGGTTTAGGTCTGATATTTAAGTCTTTAATCTATCTTGAGTTTATTTTTGTATATGGGGAGAGAGAGGTATCAAGTTTCATTTTTCTGCATGTAGCTATTCAACTTTCCCAGCACCATTTATTGAACAGGGTGTCCTTTCCCCAATGTATGTTTTTGTCTGCCTTGTTGAAGATCAGTTGGTTGTAGGTATTTGGGTTTATTTCTGGATTCTCTATTCTGTTCCATTGGTCTACACGTTTGCTCTTGTACCAGTACCATGCTGTTTTGGTTACTACAACCCAGTAGTATAATTTGAAGTCAGGTAATATGATGCCTCCCACTTTGTTCTTTTTGCTTAGGATTGCTTTGGCTATTCTGGCTCATTTTGGTTCCATATGAATTTTAGGATAGTTTTCCTACTTCTGTGAAAAATGATGTTGGTAGTTTGATGAGGATGATATTGAATCTGTAGCTTACTTTGAGTAATATGGTCATTTTAACAATGTTGATTTTTCTTTTCTTTTCTTTTTTTTT
>NW_007249428.1:982904-1017835 GCF_000164805.1 Carlito syrichta | reverse complement strand
GCCAGAACTACAGGCACATGCTACCACGCCCGGCTAATTTTGTGATATATTGTAGAGACGAGGTCTCACCAAGTTGCCTAGGCTGGTCTCGAACCCCTGGGCTCAGGCAGTCCTCTGGCCTCAGTCTCCCAAAGTGCCGGGATTACAGGTTTAAGCCACCGTGCCTGGCCACAATGTTGATTTTTCTAGTTCATAAGCATGGAACATTTCTTTGTTTGTGTCCTCTACAGTTTCTTTCATCAATGTTTTGTAGTTCTTGTAGAGATTTTTCACTTCCATAGTTAAGTATATTCCTAGGTATTTTAGCTTTTTGACTGCTATTGTAAATGGGATTGAATTCTTGATTTGATTCTTAGCTTGGTAGTTATTGATGTATATGTATAACAGTGCTACAGATTTGTGTGTGTTGATTTTGCATCCTGAAACTTTGCCAAATTCATGTATCAAGTCCAGAAGTTTTTTGAAAGAGTCTTTAGTATTCTCTAAGTATAAGATCATATTGTTAGTATACAGAGATTGTTTGATTTCTTCTTTTCTAATTTGGATACTCTTTATTTCTTTCTCTTGCCTGATTGCTCTGGCTGGAACCTCCAGTACTATGTTTAATAGGAGTGGTGAAAGTGGGCATTCTTGCCTTATTCTAGTTCTGAAGAGGAATACGTTAAACTTTTTTCCATTTAGGATGACATTGGCTGTGGGTTTGTCATATATGGCTATTATCATTTTGAGGAATGTTCCCTCTATGCCTATTTTGCTGAGAGTTTTTATCATGAAGTGATGCTAGATTTTTATCAAATACTTTTCTGCATCTGTTGAAATGATCATATGATTTTCGTTTTTAATTCTGTTTATGTAGTGGATCACATTTATTGACTAGCATATATTGAACCACCCTTGTGTCCCTGGGATAAAATCACCTTGGTTGTTGATGGTACTGTTGAATTCAGTTTGCTAATATTTTGTTGAGGATTTTCACATCTGTGTTCATATGGGATGTTGTCTCTAGTATTCTTTCTTTGCTGTGTCTTTCTTCTGGCTTTGATATCAGAATGATACGAACTTCATAAAATGAGTTAGGGAAAATTCCCTCTTCTTCAATCTTATGGAATAGCTTCAGTAAAATTGCTACCAGTTCTTCCTTGAAAGTCTGCTAGAATTTGGCTGTGAGTTCATCAGATCCTGGACTGTTTTTTTGTTGGGAGACTTTATCTTTTCAAAGAACCACCTTTTTGTTTCATTGATTCTTTGTATTTTTTTATTTCAAATTCATTTCATTTCATTTCAGCTTCAAAATCAGAGTGCTGCTCTGATTTTTGTTATGTCTTTTCTTTTTTTTTGAGACAAAATTGGAGTCCTTTATTATTTTATATTTCAACACTAAAAGCAGAAACACAAATCTAAATGTTACACTTTTTAAATATTAATATTAGGCTTTCTGTAAAAGTTTGATAACTCAGAAATTAACAATGAAGATTAATGACCCATTATAGTTCAATATAGACTTTTGGCTCAAATAAAGAGTTAAATCTCCCACAGTGTCTGCCATGAATAGTCAAGTATTTCTCTTATTTGACTTTGCTAATCATAGAACCATGCTGACTGACCCACCAAAAATTTATGCTGTGTTATGTCTTTTCTTAATGCTGGCTTTGGATTTGGTTTGTTTGTATTTTTCTAGTTTCTTGAGGTGTGACATTAGGTTGTCAATATGTAATCTTTCAGTCTAATTAATGTAGACCTTAAGCACTATAAATTCTTCTCTGAGCACAGTTTTGGCTGTATTCCATAGGTTTTGGTTACTTGTTTCATTGTTGTCATTCATTTCGAGGATTTTTAAAATTTCCATCTTGATTACATCGTTGACCCAAGGATAATTCAGGAGCAGATTGTTTAACTTCCATGTTTTTGTTTTTGTTTCACAAGTTCTTCATGGAGTTAATTTGTAGTTTTACTCCACTGTGGTCTGAGAAGGTAGATATAATTTTGATTTTGAAAAAAGTTTATTGAGACTTGATTTGTGGCCTGTCATATGGTCTATCTTGGAGAATGATCCATGTGTTGATGAGGAAAATATATATTCTGTAATTTTGTGGTGGAATGTTCTGTTAGGTCCACTTGCTTTAGGGTCCAGTTTAACTCCAGTGTTTTTTTTTTTTGTTGTTGTTGTTGTTGTTGTTGACTTTACTCTTTGATGATCTGTCTGTTGCTGTCAGTGGAGTGTTGAAGTCTCCCACTATTATTGTGTTGCTATCACTTTGTTTAGGTCTAGTCGAATTTGTGTTATAAAGCTGGGGACTCTGGTGCTAGGTGCATATATATTTAAAATAGTTATATCTTCATGTTGGAGTCATCCCTTTATCATTATATAATAACTGTCTTTGTCTTTTTTTACTGTTGTTAATTTAAAGTCTGTTTTATCTGATATGAGAATGGCTACTCCTTCTTGGTTTTGATTTCCACTAGCATGGAATATTTTTTCCTACCCCTTTACTTTAAGACTGTAGGAGTCTTTGTTAAGTGGGTCTCTTGAATGCAGCAGATATTTGGGTTGTGTTTTTGTTTTTGTTTTTGTCTTTTTAAAAATCAGTTCTACCAGTCTGTATCATTTAGAATTCCTTTGAGTATTTCTTATAGAGCTGATCTAGTGGTGACAGATTCTCTCAGCATTTACCTGTCTGTGAAAGGCTTCATTTCTCCTTCATTTAAGAAACTTAGTTTTGCTGGATACAAGATCTGTGACTGATTGTTATTCTGTTGGAGATTGAAGATGGGGCCCTACTCTCTTCTGGCTTGTAGGGTTTCTTCTGAGAAGTCTGCTGTTAGTCTGATAGGTTTACCATTGTTAGTTATTTGATGCTTTTGTCTCACTGCCCTTAAAATTCTTTCTTTCATGTTAACGTTGCATGACCAGATGTTTATATGCCTTGGGGAGGACCATTTTGCAGTGAATCTTCTGGATGTTCTTTGGGCTTCTTGTATTTAAATGTTTAAATCTCTGGCAAGACCCGGGAAGTTTTCCTCCATTATTCCCTCAAATAGGTTTTCTAAACCTGTTGCTTTTTCTTCTTCCTCAGGAACACCTATGATTCTTAAATTTGGACATTTTACATAATCCCGCATTGCTTGGAAGCTTTGTTTCATTCTCTTGATTCTTTTTTATTATTGTCTGATTGAATTAATTTGAAAGCCTTGACTTCAAGTGCTACAATCCTTTCTTCTGTTTGTTGTAGTCTGTTAAAACTCTCCACTACATTTTGTACTTCCCTAAATGATTCATTTCCAGAATTTCAACTTGGTGTTTTTTTTTTGTTGCTGTTGTTGTTTTAAGGTGTCTATCTCTTGGGATAATTTTTTATTCATGTTCTGAATGGTTTTTGGTTTGTTTTGTTTTTTAAATTTCTTTATGTTGGTTTTTAACTTTCTTCTAAAGCTCATTGAGCAATTTTATAACCAACCTTTTGAATTCTATCTCTGGAATTTCAAAGATTTCTTTTTGGTTAGGATCCATTACTGAAGAGTTAATGTGATCTTTTGTGGTGTTTTTTCATAGTTTCAGAATTGTTTTTCTGGTTCCTTCCCATTTGGATAGACTATTTCTTTTTATTTGAGGCCGACAGGTGACTGACGTAGGCACTATAGAGTTGCCTTGATTATATGTAGCCTTAGTGTGGTGAGTTTCTCAATTGCCAGCTATGGCAGTCCTGTGTTGGGTAAACTGCCCTGGCTCACGGCATCCTGAGTGGCTGGCATGACTTAGAAAGTGGTGTTAGCTGGTGTCTGGAATCAGAGTTCTCCAAAGCTGAAGTTAGATGTTATGGGCTGTGCTGTTGACCTCTGGCTAGGAGGTGCACTTGTGGGAGAAAACCAGCTGGGATGGTAGCTGTGGGTTTTCTTCCTGGTGAGCGGTGCTCCAAGCAAGTGCCCAGCCAACCTAGCTGGAGGGTGAAGCTCTGGGTTTTACCCAAGTTCTCTGTTTTGAGCCTCCAAGAGGAGCACAGGGATTTGGGGAACTCAAGCATCCCACCTGTGTGCACTCTTGGCTGCCCCAGTGGGGATTAGGAGGGAGTCCCTGGCCACTGGGATAACAGTTGTGTGGGGCTGGCACAGAAGAGTTTACAGAGGAAGAGGTTGCTATGTGAATGACTCCCACCTGACTATCCCCCCTCCAACCTTAGCCTCAGGCATTCTGTGTTCTGAATGGCTAAGTGCAGCTGACCTCAGGGCCTCAGCTATTTTCTTGGCAGCTTGCTCTAGCCAGGAGCTGTCTGCCACTGTGGAGTTTGTCCTTGGAACTGGTCCCCTCCCAGGCCAGCTGGAAAGCAGCTGCCAGCAAGAGTTGAGTTTCTGGGATATGGGAACTGGAGCCACTCAGGTCTTTCTTTTTTCCTGCACCACTGCACGTGGGCTTCGGCAGAGCATGACTGTGGGTAAGACTATAAACTTACGTTTATTATCTTGGGGATGTCGAACCAGCCCTGCAACCTGGAACCCTTCAAGTCTGTGGCAGGAGCACAGAATTCCTGAATTCTCCTCACTCACCTTCCCTACTGTGTCTGGAGGCTGCCTGTGGTCTGTGTCATGATCCAAAGCAGAGTCTGTCTAGTTCCAGCCCAAGTAGATTGATTTTTCTCTTCTTTGCATTCTGTGGTTATTATCACTTTTTTGATGAGTTGTGGGCCATACTACTGGTTCTGTTCCTTTCTGGGTGCTGTGGAAACTCTCTATCTTGGTTTACTCCATAGGAGAAAAACACTCTAGCTTGTTGATGGTATTTCTAAAAATACATACCTTGTTAATGTCTATGTGGATTATCAAACATTTCTTCCATAGAATTGTGAATAAGTTGAATTATATTGTTGGAATTCTTAATATTTAGCTTTCCATTATTCAGGGAATAAACTCAAAATTTATTCTCAGTCTTTACAGTATATACATCTTCCTCTATGAGTAAATATTAGTGTTTCCTCAAATTCTGAGCTTGCTTAGGACTTCTTTAAGACTTTTCATTTACTTTGCTGACTTTAGGCACTACTGAAATTCTGTTTCTCTCTAAATCTTTTAACTCTAGCTTAGATCTCTCTACTGAACTGTGGAATCACATATCCCATTGCCAGTTGGATAGCCCACATATTTCACCACAGTTACTGCCAGTATGATATATCCAAGTCTGTGTCATGTCTACTTAGTCTGTTCTCCTTTCACATTCCAAATTTCTCTTTACATTACCAGTATTTAGCTACCTGTACTTAGGTGCATAGCTTGGAAGTATAACTTCTCTTCTTACTCTCTGTTCATCATATTAGTGCCAATTTTTATTCCTGCTTTTTCTTTTTTTAAAATATATATTTTATTCTAAAGACATGGAGTATAATTCAGGGTTATGTATATAAGTGAACATCATACAGGTAAAGTTTGGGCCTCTCTTTGGTCCTCACTTTGCCTAGTTTGAGGTCAGGTACCCTTATTAATGTTGTGTTTCCCCACACACACACACACACACACACACACACCCAGCAGTATCCCGCTATTGCCAATTCCTTTCTAATAGTATTCTGGTAAATGTTCAGGGTCCGCTTATGAGTGAGAACATATGGGTACTCTGTTCTTTGTTTCTGTGATAGATCACTGAGTATGATAGACTCTAAATCCATCCAAGTTCTGGGAAGTCCATATGTGTGTCCTTTATGTATGTATGATACTCCATTGTATAAATGTTCCACATTTTTTTTTATCCAGTCCAGTTTCAATGGCTATTGTGAATGGGATTGTGCTTTTTATTTGGTTCTCTGGCTGTTTGTTGGTGTATAAGAATGCAACTGTCTTTTGCACATTTATTTTGTACCCCAAGACTTTGCTGAAGTCTTTTATCAGTGCAAGGAAGTTTGTGACAGATTATTTTGGATTTTCGAGGTATAGGATCATATCATCAGCAAAGAGGGATAACTTAACTTCTTCTTTTCCTATTTGGATACCCCTGTTTTCCTTCTCTTGTCTAATTGCTATTACTAGGACTTCCTACACAATGTTGAACAGAAGGGGTGAGAGTGGGCAGCCTTGTCTTGTTCCGATTTTCAGGGGAAATGCTTCCAGTTTCTGTCCATTTGGCAATATGCTGGCTGTGGATTTATCATAGATGTTGCTTACTATTTTGAGGTATGTTCCTTCTATGCCTAGGTGTTTGTAGGTTTTTATCAAGAAGGATGCTGAATTTTATCAAAGGTTTTTTCTGCATTTAATGATATAATCATGTGGTTCTTGTTTTTACATCTGTTGGCGTATTTAATTACGTTTATAGCCTTGCAGATGTTGAACCAGCCCTGCATCCTGGTGATGAAGCCTACTTGGTCATGATGATTTTTGAGATGTGTTGTTGGATCTGATTCACTAGAACCTTGCAGAGAATTTTTGCATCTGTATTCATTAAGGATATTAGCTTGTAGTTCTCTTTTTTTGTTGGCTCTTTACCCAGTTTGCATATCAGTGTGATGTTAACTTCATAAAATGATTTGGGGAGAATTCTGTCTTTCTCAATTGCCTGGAATACTTTCAGTAGGATGGGTATTAGCTCCTCCTTGTATGTTTTGTAGAATTCCACAGGAAAGCCATCTGGCCCAGGCCTTTTTTTTTGTAGTGCAACTTTATACTACAAAATAGAACTTTATTTTCTCTGTGTTTATCACAGTCTATGTTAAGATTGTATCTAAATTAGTTCTCTAACATGTTATTCTAGGTATGTATTTATAAGTAAGTATTCATACCAGATCATAAGCTCCTTGGAAGAACAGAATTTTGTTTATACTTTTTTTCTATCAAAAAGGATGATTCTATATCTGTAAGGTACTACAAATAGTACTACAAAGTTAACACAACACAGGGGCTGGGGATCCCAACCGTCAGCATAGTTGTAAATCTGATTATAACTTCTGACTCCCTGAGAAGTTAACTACTAACAGCCTATTATTGTCTGGCAGCCTACCAATAAAATAGTTAATTAATACAAATTTTGTATGTTATATGCAATTTATATGAGTTCTTATAAAGTAAACTAGAGGAAAGAAAATGTTATTAGGAAAATAACAAAGCCAGAGAAAATATATTTACTATTTATTAATGGTGGAGGTGTTACTATTGCTGTCTCTGGCAGCAGAGGTGGAAGAAAAATCTGCATATAATTAAACCCACATGGTTCAAATCTGTGGTGTTTAAGCGTCACTTGCCATTAATAAATTATTACAGTGGCAGGATATTTCTACTGTGATTTTTCTTTCTCATACCATGTAGACTACAGAACAAGCTGCATCTTATATAACGTGTCTATAAGACACACACACTTGAAGAAAATTGATCTTCCTAAATGTGCCATTACAGGGGTTGGTATCATTTGAAGATGTGGCAGTGGACTTCACCTGGGAGGAGTGGCAGGACCTGGATGATGCTCAGAGGAGCCTGTACAGGGATGTGATGCTGGAGACCTACAGTAGCCTGGTATCCTTGGGTGTGCAAAACTTCCCACTAATTCCCGGAAGTAAGTGCTTTCTTCTTTGTTGGTAAATATAGGAACTGTTTACAAAGTATAATGCTATTCAGGTATAAGATTCCAATCCATGAAGAATATAAGCATCATCTATCTCTAATGAAGGGCTTATATTGGCCCTTTCTTTGCACAGCTTCTATAACTGAGTTGTCATTCTTTAAAGGACCTGACTTAGCAGTTTGGTAAAGTCCTACATTTTCCCCTATTACCAGGACATTCCATTATAGAAGCTGAAGTAATATTCAAGTTGCAACAAGGAGCAGAGCCATGGATGGTATAAGAACCAACAAAACTGAGTCTCCTAGGTACTAGTCAGTGATTGCTAAGTAGGAAGGCCAAGAAGATGAGAGGTCAGTAGATGTTAGCAGTATTGATCTGTTTTAACCAATTTTGTGTCCATGTTGTAGATCTGAGGAGAGCAGGTCCACATGCTTAAAACTGTGTGCATTACATAGTCTACACAGAGAGCTCTGATGTATAGCTCCACCTTTATTTTGCTTAATGTTTTCTTACCCAAGTTGGTCGTGGTGGCTCACACAACTATAATCCCAGCACCTAGGGAAGTAGAGGTGAGAGGATTGCCTGAGCCTAGGTGTTTGAGGCCAGCCTGGACAACTTGATGAGACCTCATCTCTTCAATAAATAAATTTTTAAAAAATTAGCCAGACCTGGTGGCACACACCTGTAGTTCCAACTACTTGGAAGACTGAAGTGGAAGGATTGCCTGAACCTGGCAGATAGAGGCTGCAGTAGCGGTGAGCATGCCACTGTACTCCAGCCTGGGTGACAGAGATTCTGACTCAAAAAAAACAAAAACAAAACTTACCCGAAATCTAATCCTACCTATCACCTCCAAGACATTTTTCTTGAGTATTTACTTTTTCACCATTCTCATTCACTCTTTTTCTCTGTTCTCATGGAGTATATTTTCATCAGACATTTATTTATTTGCACATTCGTTTATTTTTTCAGCACATCTTAATTGGTAGATTTTAAGCATTGATAATTTTATAATTGTAATTAGTAAAATAATGTCTTTTTTCTTAGAGTTTAAATTCTGATGAGAGGAAAAACAAAAATTAAGTATATGTGAAGTAGTTGGATAAGAATCATGAGGTTCTTAACTAGAGTGAAAAGGAGATAGCAAATGGGATGCAATAATGTAAGGATGGTCAGAAAAAGCAGCTTGAGATTAATAAGTACTTACTTTGGCATAGCTTCAGTTTTAGTTAACTCTTTTCCAATGTTTTACCTATATTATACGACAAACAAAATCTAGACTGAATATGGACATAGCTATCAGAGATACAAATGTATACATTGGTATACATTGGTCATCTAAGGAGTTGATAAGAAAATGAGAAAAGGAGTACAGGAGTGAATCTGGTTTCCCACAACATCAGAAATCATGGAGGAGAACAAGATACATGGAAAAGGGTGATCCTGGACTTGTGAGAACCAGGAGAGCTTCAGTCCCTAGGCCAAAGGAACTAAGGGGTTCAGGGTAAAGAGTTCAGATTTTGCTTTTGGAAAGTTAGTGTCTCCCTCTTTTCTTTGTGGAAATCATTCTAAAACAACAAAGAGAATAAGAAATATACAGGAAATTCCCATTTTCTATGAAACTAGAAGATAGCCAAACTTAATGACACACAAAATAAAAGCTTTCAAAAGCAGTGAATTATCAGCCAGAGAATGGTTACTCTCTTCCTTTACCAGTAATTTGGGGAAGAGTACCTGGGCTGTTAACCTCAGAAGGAGTCAGAAAAACACTTTCCAAGGAAGACAGGAACAGCCTGGATTGCAGAAGCCAATCCTTTAGAGCAGCAGGGAGGGTTATTTAGGGTGGGGTACTAGAGCTTCCTGTGCCTTTATGGTTCTCTGAAGCAAGGAAGTCAGATTAAATTAAGAATTTGCATGAAGTCTTCATGTAGTGTGGAGAAGAGATTTTGTACTTGTAAAACCTGCAGATGCTATAATCATTTTCTAGGGAAGAATTAAAATTAAAGAAACATATGTGCCAATCCAGTCCCTATGCCTTATACTTGGTTAGGTGACAGACAGATGATCTTCTCCTGTACCTGCAAGTGGTTAATCCAGGAAAACCTTGTCCTCTTTAAAGCAGAATAACGAAAAAGATACCAATATGAGATACTCATCATTTTTATGAGAATAAAGTAATGAAAAATAATTGGGAATACAAGTGGCAGATGATAAACTCTTAGTTCAAAAGTACAGCTTGGCAGTAGGTAAATATTTTTACCAAATATGTATTCATGAGTTAATAAAAGAAAAAGTTAAACAAGCAGGAGAAAAGCACAATTTAACATTAGAAAACTTATCAGTGAAGTTATTACATTAAATTTATAGGAAGAAAAAAGATCATACACTATAAAACTAATACCCACTATTGATTTTCATAAACTCTTTTGCCGTTAAAATAGTTCAAAGCTTCTTTACTTTTATGATTGCTTCTGTGTGGGTCATGAATATATTTATTTTTTCTCATTTCAGATGTCCAGATAGTTGATGACCTAATTGAGAGGAGCCAAGTAAATCACAATAGACATTTGTGGCAAGTTGTGATCACCAATAGTAGCACATCAATAATGGAGAGAGTTGAATTAGGAAAAACACAGAATTTGAACTCACACCATATTTCAAATCTGATTGTAGACCTTAGAAACTATTCACCATTGACAACTGAGGAATTTAATGTATTTCAGAACATTCTTTTTCCCAATTTTCCTGGTGAGATGAAGGCTGGAGACAAACTAGATGCCTGTAATTTAACTGAGAAATCCCACAAATATCATAAGCATCTTAGACAGTGTCACTGTACACAGCACCTTAGACAGAGTCAACCTGGTCATCACTCTTTTGAATACAGTGAACAAAAGAAAAACTTTAATACTGAGGCAATATTATTGACACATAAATTTAGTAAATCTGGAAAAACCTGTGATAAGCCAATATACATTGCCCAAGAGATAACTCAGGTAAATAGGACAACTTACAATTGTCCTATATGTAGGAAAATTTTCTCTAAAGATTTTGAACTCATTAGACATCAGAAAAGACACACAAAAAAAGAAGACCTATAAATGTAGTGAATGTGAGAAGACTTTCTGTGAGGAGTCAGTCCTTACAGTACATCAGAGAACACAGAGGGGACAAGCCCTATGCATGTAATGAATGTAATAAATCCTACTGTCAGAGGTCAGGCCTTATTACTCATCAGAGAATCCACACAGGGGAAAGACCCTATGAATGTTATGAATGGGAAAAACCTTTCACAGGAGACAATCCTTTACTGTACATTGCAGAACTTACACAGGAGAGAAACCTTATGCATGTAAAGAATGTGGGAAAACCTTCAGCCAGAAGTCATCTCTCAGTGAACATCAGAGAATTCACACAGGGGAAAAGCCCCATGAATGTAGTGAATGTGGAAAGTCTTTTAATCATAAGTCACACGTCAGGAGTCATCATTTTATTCACACAGGTCAGAGACCCTATGAGTGTAAAGTATGTAGAAAAACTTTCTGCTATAAGTCAACCCTTGCTGTACATCAAGGAACTCATACCAGTAAGAAAAGCTTCAAATGTAATGAATGTGGAAAAACTTTCTACCATAAGTCAGCCCTTACTGTACATCAAAGAGCTCACACTGGTGAGAAACCCTATGAATGTAAAGATTGTAGAAAAACTTTCTACCAGAAGTCAAACCTCACTGTCCATCAAAGAAGTCACCCTGTTGAGAAGCCCTATGAATGTCATGAATGTGGAAAAACCTTTGCCCAGAAGTCATACCTCAGAGTACATCACAGAATCCGCAAAGGGGAAAGACCCTATGAATGTTATGAATGTGGGAAAACCTTTAGCCAGAATTCACACCTCAGGAGACACCTTGAAATTCACCCAGGCGTGAAATTCTGTATAACAGAGCCTCACTGTATTTTCTCCAAAAACCATTCTCTTTTCTCTGGAACACAGTCTTAGTGTCTATTTCTCAGCCTCCCATTATTGTGGGCCAGACCATGTAAAACTGAGCTGTGTCCAGGTTAATATGGACAGAAATGAGGAACATTACTTCTATGCTTAGAAAAATTGTCTATGTGATTCTTCCTAATTTTCCATATCCTATGGAACTAAGGTTCAAATGACCCCCAGGGTGGCCTTGGAAGTCTTTGGTTGCACAAAGTTACTGTGTTTTAAGAGAGAAGGAATTGATTGAAGAGAGTAGATTATCTTCCCACCTCTACCTCATGAAATCTCTCTTTGTATTTTATACTAGCATGAAATAAATACCTGCTCATTGTATTTGTGATCTATTTGCCTTATAGCACACCCAGCCCACTCTAGTTAATGTACTTTATGAACTTCCTGGAAGAACTTACCAGTTGTATGTAACAGAATTGACACAGATAAACTTGTATTGTCACCTTTTTTTCTCAGATCTTCTTGTTTAAAAATCAGAACAGGAATCCCTGCAACAAATTGGGAATGCCTTATGAGGCAGGGACATATTATTGAACACTGATAATAAAGTAAGTATTTGTAAATATCTTTAATGGATCAAAGGTTTCAAAATAATTTCCAACATATATGTGCAACAGAATTTAAAATGAAGAGAAAATTATCGGTGTATATAATATTGATGTAAATTTTTTCTCTATAATTACTCTATTGATTTGTTGCTCTGAAATGACAAATTTTTATTTAGAAATATTGAATATGCTATCAAAAGATTTAAAAACTATTCTATACACCAGGGGTTAAATTTGTGTGGTGATATCCTCTGCCAGGAGATATTAGTTTCTGTCTGGAGTGAATTTTAGCTGTCATAACTGGAGTTTGAGAGGGATGCTGGTTAAGCAGCCAAAAGTTTACAGGATAGCCTCCTCAGTATGTTTACATAGAGAAGTGTTTCATGTTAAAACAAATTTTACTTAATGGAACTCAATATAACTTTGGGTAGGGAATATGTATGTTTAGCATAATAAATGTAATGATATACATTAGGATATTCCACATGAAATGGCACTCTAGTCTCTATTGTGAAGTAATGTGCTATATGCTTTCTTCTTATCTTTTTAATGTATATATGTTTGTGTGACTGTTATTACCAAACTGTCCTTAAGTAAGGAAGATAATCCTTTTTTAAAAGTTTAATGCTAGGCGGCTCCGTGGCTCAGCCTGTAATCCCGCGCCTTGGGAGGCTGAGATGAGTGGATTGCCTGAACTTGCGGGTTCGAGACCTGCCTGGGCAACTTGGTGAGACCTCATCTCTACAGTAAAACAAAAAATTAGCTGGGTGTGGTAGCGCGCGCCTGTAGTTCCAGCTACTTGGAAGGCTGAGACGGAAGGATCGCCGGAGCCCAGCAGGCCGAGGCTGTGGTGGCCGGGAGCAGCCACTGCACTCCAGTCTGGACGACAGAGCAAGACTCCAACTTAAAAAAAAAAAGTTTAATGCTAACAGAACCAGCCACCAGGTCGAATGGAAGCATTTCTATGGAAATGCACAAATCAGGCTCATAATTGTTAGCAGCTGTGTAAACTAATGTAAACATTCCTAAACCCTAGTACTTATTTCATTATTCAGTCTAAAGCAGTCTCTGGAAGGAAAATTTTCCCTTCGTTCCTTTTGCTTTTATCTTTAAATGGGACAGCAGCATAGGTATGAATATTCACTGAGTGCTGTGTAACTGAGGAATCTCTGTTTGCATTTGTAGCAATGAACTGCTGTGGTGTGCCTTTCCACTAATGGGACAACATAGTTCATTACAGCTCCATGTTATGTGTATAACATTAGGCTGAGGTAACCTCTCTAGGCTCCTGTTTCTTCACATTTGGGCTTCTGTTTCTTCACATTCAAAGAGTAGTAATAGAATCTGCCTCAAAACATCACTGTGAGGAGTAAGTTAGATAGATAGGCAGGGTACATTGGCTATTACCTGGCACTTTGTAAACAATATATAATCTCAAGCTATGATGTTGTTACTACCATAATTGACAAAACTACTATGCAATAAATTATTAGCCAATAACAGACAACTATTTGGCTACGAAAAGGCCATTCACCCTCACGTTTTTGGCAGTCTTGATTTGTTTTTGTCAACCATTTGTATGGTGTTATTCAGCGTTTATCTTGGCTGAGATTTTATGATTAGCTGAGACTAATCTTCCCTCTAGTGATCCTTTTGGGCTTATCTTGGGACCCAGCTCTGTCCAATGATGTACTAGAAGAGTTCTGTGACATGTCTGGGAAAGTTCCCTATAAGGAAAAGTAAGACATGGAAAAGTTTCTTCTGCAATAGGACATTGATGTTTATGGGCAGGTGCCATCTTTACATATTGTGTCCCTTGGTGTGGTGCTTGAGAATACAGGGCTCATGCTATAGAGCCAATTTGAATAATCATGTGAGGGATCACTGAAATAGCCAATCCTGGAACTACTCTCTTTTAGGACATTTATAGTGAGTATTCTATTTCTATTGTTGCGTAAAAATTAGCCACCAACTTGTCAGCTTAAGACACTACAAAAAACACTTTAAAATTAATCAATGCAAATTTATTTTTTTATAGATACATAATTTACATAGTTCCAGGGTACATGTGATAATTGGATACATTCATGCAATCAAATCTAATTGGAATATTTGTCACCATAATATTTATCTTCATGCTAAAAATATTCAAGTTATTCTATTTTGAAATCTACCTATGTGAAATAAGACTCCCTACTGATGTGCCTTTTCTAACTGTATTTCTACTGATTAATCACCCTCTCTTCATTCCCCTTTCCCCATATCCTTCCTGACCTCTATAACCACCATCTACTCTGTTTATGTGACATCCACTTTTCTAGCTCCCACATATGATTGAGACAATGTGATACTTGTCTTTCTGCACTTGGTTTATTTAACTTAACATGATGACCTCCTGTTTAATCCATGGTGCTGCAAATGACAAGATTTCAATCTCTTCTTTATCCATTCATAGGCACATAGGTTGATTCCCTATTATGACTATTGTGAATAGTCAAACATGGGTGTGCAGTTATTTATTTGATATATTGATTTCCTTTCTTATATACCCAGTAGTGGATTTATTGGATCATATGGCAGTTCTATTTTTACTTTTTGGGGGGAACCTCCATAATTTTCATAGTGGCTGTACTATTTCACATACCCATCAACAGCATACAAGGTCTCCCTTTATCTGTATCCTCACTAATATCGTTCCTTTTTGTTTTCTGTTTTTTTTTTTTTAACTAAGCCCATCCTAATTGGGGTGAGATGATATGTCATTGTGGTTTTGGCTTGTCTTTCTTTGACAATTTGTGATTTTGAACATTTCTATATACCTGTTGTCCATCTATGTCTTTTTTTTTTTTTTAAGAAATGTCTAGTCAGATCTTTTGCCCATTTATAATCAAATGATTATTTTATTTTGAGTTGAGTTGCTTGAGCTCCTTCTATGTTGTGATTTTTAATCTTTTGTCACATGGATAGTTGCAAATATTTTTCTCATTCTTTGGTTTTTCTAGACTTTGTTGAGTGTTTCCTTTGCTGTGCAGAAGCCTTTTAACTTGATGTAATTCCATTGTCTTATTTTGCTTTTGTTAACTGTGCTTTTGAGGCCTTATGCAAAAAAAAGTTTGCACAGATCAGTGTTCTGGAGCATTTCCCTCAGTGTTTTCTTATAGTAGCTTCATAATTTCAGATCTTGATTTGTCTTTAATCCATTTTGACTTGATTTTTTTGTATATGGTGAGAGATAGAGGTCTAGTTACATTCTTATGCCTATGGTTATCCAGTTTTCCCAGCCCCATTTATTAAAGACACTATCCTTTCACCATTTTATGTTCCTGGCATGTTTGTTGAAGGTGATTTGGCTGTAAATGTGTGGATTTATTTCTGGGTTGTCCTTTTTGCACCATTGGTCTGTATGGCTGATTTTATGCCAGTACCATGTTGATTTGGTTACTAACTTTATCATATACATATTTTTTTAAAAATAGTATGATGCCTCCAGCTTTGTTGTTTTTATGAATGGAATTTTTAAACAGTTATTCTTCCAGTTGATCACTGTATGTATATAAGTGCTACTGATTTCTGTATGTTGATTTTGTACTCTGCAACTTACTGAGTTTTATCAGTTGTAGTGAATTTCTTGCTGGAGTTTTTAGATTGTTCTAAATATAAAATCATGTCATCTATAAAGACACTTTGAGATGTAAAGAGATTGCTATGGCTATGGCTTTCAGAAATATGTTGAATAGGAGTGGTAAAAATGAGTATCTTTGCCTTGTTCTAGTCTTTAATGTTCTGGTTTTGGTATCAGGGTAATTCTGGCCTCTAAATGAATTATGATTAATTTTATCCTGTTTAATTTTTTTTAATGTTTTGAGAAGAATTGGTTTTAGTTCTGTTTAAGTTTGGTAGAATTCAGTAGTAAATCCATCTAGTCCTTGAATTTTTTTTTTTTGTTGGGATAAGTTTTAGAATGATTCAATTTCATTACTTGTTATTGATGCATTTAAATTGCTACTTCTTCCTTCTCTTATTGTGGTATGTTACATATGACCTGGAATTTATTCATTTCCTCCAGGTTTTCCCAGATGTTGGTATATAGTTCATAACAGTCTCTGATGATTTCTTTTATTTGAGGTATCAGTTTGTAATGTCTCCATTTTCATGTTTGATTTTATTTATTTGGGTCTTTTCTCTTTTTCTTTGGTTAGTCTACTTAGTTCTTTATTTGTTTGTCTTTTTAAAAACCCAAGTTTTTATTTAATTGATCTCTTGTTTTCTCTATTTTATTTAGTTCTACTCTGATCTTTATCATTTATTATTGCTTTCTAATAATTATTAGTTTGGTTTGTTCTTTTCTGATGTCTTGAAGTGCATCATTAGGTTCATTTGAAATGTTTCTACTTTTTTAATGTGGGCACTTAATTGCTATAAACTTGTCTGTAAGTGGACCCTTGGATGGTGGGTACCAGTATTGGTGTTAGCAGGTCCAGGTATGTTGATTCTTGGGCCTTCGTGTGGGTTGCTTGAGTTCCAACTGTGGCAGTGGTGTGCTAGGTGGGTTGTGGGTCCTCAGTTTCTTGAGCAGCAATGTAGAGCATGAGAGGATTGACAGTAGGGGTGTTGGGACAACCCTAGGGCTTTTAGATGGCAAGTGATAGTGTCAGTGGTGATGGTGTTAGGCTGAGCAGGCCAATCCCTGGTGAGGTGGGGGGCGGGGTACTGGTGGTGGTGGTGGTGATGGCGGCAAGTTTGGTGTGCCTATCCTGACACCCCCCTGGGAGGACAAATGGAAATGGTGGTAAATAAGATGTAGAGTAATTCTTAGAACCCAGAAGGACACAGTTGGGCACTGAGAGGAGCACTGAACATAGGGCGCCTGTCCTCAGGCTTTCTGATCCTCCAACTGTTCCTCAAAATCAAACCTGAGTGTCAACCTCAATGTCATGAGGACCAACCCTGATTCAAGGGGAGGGCAATTCGATCCCAGCTCTCAGTAAGAGGAATAGTAAAAGCTTGGAGAAATATTCAATAACCCACAGCTTGCTCTCTGGCCAAAAATTATTTACATTTGTCAAACAGGCAAAATACACTTTGCCTCCTTAAGAGCCCCAGAAATCTTTTCCTATTATGTCACTGGCTAAAAGTCAACCAAATCAGGAGCTGGTGGGGGTCCTGGTGAGGGTTTTACAGAACATTGATGAAGATATCTAGACTCTCATCAACATCTTCATCAATGTTCTGTTTCCTTAAATGCCTGGGGTTTCGGTTTACCAAGTTTATCTGCATATTTCTTGCTTATAGTACATTGGGTATCCAGTTGCCTCATTTTTGTTTTTTTCTGACTCTGACCTTTTCATAGAATGAATTATCCAGTGTAATAATTTCTTTAAAAAGTATAGGCTTCCTGTGGGCCCAAATCCAGCATCCAAGCTACCCACACACACACTCTGAGACAGGTCCTTTTTTCTCTGGCTTCTTTTCTTACCAAGGCTCTCAGAAAATAACCTTAGAAGCCCTGTTGTTTACCAGGAACTATTTGTCACACCTAAGATCTTTAAAATACTGAGAATGCTTTTGACGATTTATATTTTTATAAAAACATTGGTTTTAAACAAAAAGAACAAATAACCACATCAAAAAGCGGGCAAACAACATGAATAAACACTTCACAAAAGCAGACACAACAAGTGACCAAGTAACCAACAAATATATGAAAAACTGCTCAACATCATTAATCATCAAAGAAATACAAATTAAAACTACAATGAGATATCACCTCACACACCTCACACACCTCACACCTCACAGTCAGAATGGCCATTATTAGAAAGTCAAAAACAGATGTTGGCAGGGTTGCAGGGCAGAGGGTAAAAGGAAACACTCACCCACTGTTGGTGGAATTGTAAACTATTTCCACCTCTATGGAAAACAGTCTGGAGATTTGTCAAAGGAGTAAAAATTGAATTATCATTTGGCCCAGCAATCCCACTACTAGGGATCTACCCAAAGGAAAATAAATCAATATATTAAAAAGACACCTGTACTTGTATATTCATTGCAGCAGTATTCACAATAGCAAAATAATGAAACCAACTTAAGTGCTCCCCAACAATTGACTGGATAAAGAAAATGTGGTATATATACACTGTGAAATACTATGCAGCCACAAAAAAAGAATGAAATCACGACCTTCACAGCATTATGGATGGAGCTGGAGATCATCACCCTAAGTGAGCTGACTCAGAAACAAAACCAAACACCGCATGCTCTCATGTGTGGGAGCTAAGTGGTCACAACGATGGAAATAATAGACACTGGGGACACCAATAAGGTAGGAAGTGGAGAGGGGAGTTGGGGTTCAGAAACTACCTATGGGGCACAATAGGGGGATTGGGGTTTAGAAACTACCTATGGGACACAATGTTCACTGAGGAATGGGCCACCTGAGACCCCAATCACCACCACTACACAATACGTCTGTGTAACAAGCATGCATGTGTACCCCTTGAATCTAAAGTAACAACCCCCAAAACACCCACTGGTTTTGATCCTTGACACAAGGCTGTATCTTTATTTAAGGTTTTCCTAGGAAGAACTAAAAATGTGTACTAGTTTTATTCTAAACCCAGCAAATTCTGGTTCCTTTATATCTTCTCTAAATTCTGTTTAAACATTGAGTATAACTTTTTAGTTTCTCTCTCATCTCTTGTATTTTTTCAAAGGCAAAGAGCAGAGGTTAGGTAGCACTTTCCCAATTCTTCCCATTGGTCTTACAGCTGATGTCACATCCTGTAATTTTTGTATTACCCCAGTACTCTTTTTTCAAGTTGTCAAATTCTGTTCTAGTATGTGTTCTGGTTAAAAATCTACCCCCAAAACTTGACAGCTTAAAACAATGTATAGGCCAGGTTCAGTGGCTCAGCCTGTAATCCCAGCACTTTGGGAGACCGAGGTGAGTGGGTTGCCTGAGCCTGTGGGTTCGAGACTAGCCCAGGCAACTTGGTGAGACCTCGTCTCTACAATAAGTCAAAAATTAGCTGGACATAGTGGCACGCACCTGTAGTTCTGGCTACTTGGAAGGCTGAGATGGAAGGATCGCCAGAGCCCAGCAGTAGACACTGCGGTGGCTGTGAGCATGCCACTGCACTCCAACCTGGGTGACAGAGTGAGACTCCAACTAAAAAAAAATTTATAATTACCTCTGGTTGGGAATCTCAGCTGACTGACTCATCTCACACACAGTTGCAATATGTCCATCCCAGCTGGGATGGATAATGTGGAAGCACAACTGGGTTGGTGTTCAAGAAGTCTCATTTCTGGCTCACAGTGGGTGCTGCTGGAGACTTGTTAGAAGTTATCAGTGAGCACACCTGCTCATGGTCTTTCCATGTGTTTTCTACCACAGTGGTCTCGGGACAGTCAGATTTCCTACATGATGACTAGCTTTCCCCAAAATTAACATTCCAAAAAACACTAGTGAAGCTGTATTCATTTCTAACAAAAAAGTTTAGGGAAAAAAATTGGATTTAAAAGCAGAAAAAAACTTATGCAATGATGATAGCTCTAGTTCTACTTCTATCTAAAAGAAGTTTGTCTACACACCAAGTCCCACAGCTTCTACAAGGTCTAACAATTTAGTTCTCAAAACTTGCCATCATGAGCTTAAGTTGGCAGCACTGACCAACAACTCAGTAAGGTTTCATAACCTTTATATATCAATGTCTCACAGTTGTGTTCATGTCGACATGTGGCAGTGTCTTGCTAAGTGGCAATCATTGTTGCATGTTTTTGTGTGCTGTCATGAGAGTGTCAGAACTTGAATTAGAACAACAGACAAACATTACATTTCTTGTTAAACTTGGCTAGAGTGGAAGTGAAATCAGGAACATGTTAATCCAAGTTTTGGGGGATGATGCCATGAAGAAAATGGTAGTGTATAAATGGAAAATTTTTTGTGTGTGTGGAGGGAGAGAAAATATCACTGATGAAGAGAGGTCAGAATGGCCAGTAACTAGCAGAACTGATGAAAACATTGCAAAAATTTGTTGGATTGTGCATCAAAATAATCAGCTGACTGTGAGAAGCATAGCAGACCAAATAAAAATTGATAGAGAAATGGGAAAATCTTAGTATGAGAAAGATTTGTGCAAAAATGGTCCTGAAGCAACATGACAATGCACCAGCTCACACAGCACTGTCTGCAAGGGAGTTTTTAGCCAGTAAACAAATAACTTTATTGGAACACCCACCCTACTCACCTGATCTGGCCCCCAATGACTTTTTTCTTTACCTGAAGATAAAGGAAATATTGAAAGGAAAACATTTTTATGACATTTAGGACATCAAGGGTAATAGGACAACAACTCTGATGGCCATTCCAGAAAAAGAATTCCAAAATTGCTTTGACAAGTGGACAAGGTGCTGGCATTGGTGCGTAGCTTTCCAAGGGGAGTACTTTTAAGGTGACTGTAGTGATATTTAGCAATGAGGTATGGAGTACTTTTTCTAGGATGAGTGTATGAACTTAATTGTCAGACTTCATGTAACTTGCCACAAGAAAAACTGTTTCTCCTTAACAACCTATCTCTAAGTGTGAAGGGACTCTGCATTCCTAAACCACCCTAAACAACAGAAAACAATCATGGGCATACAACAGGCTCACTTCTAGCAGATATCCAAGTCAAAGGATCCTGTGCATGTATGAATTCAGGAATTTGCCACAAATCTGCTAGGCAAAGTGCACACAGGGTAGAAGCAAAATACCTACTCTCAGCTTCACTGTGAGGGTAAAAGAAACTTTTCAGGTACACATAGAAAATCTCTTTTCTACCTTAATGCCTTGAGGGTACTGATAGGATCTCCTGAGAGTCATCAAAATAGAGACAAACACAAATGTGAGAAGCATCTTAATATTAATGCCGAGATAGATTGGTAAAATACTTCCTTATTAGGCCAGTCTGACAAGACTGGGAAAGGTTATTTTCTTGCTAATATTCAGGAACCAACACAGAGTTAAATAAAGTAAAACAAAAAACAAGGAAATATGTTCCAAATAAAAGAACACGATAAATCTCTAAAATCAACCCTAGTGAAATGAAGACATGTTTTACACAACATATGATTTACACAACAGGGAGTTTAAACAAATGGTCATAAAGATGCTTCACAAGACACGTTAGCAAATCAAGAACATTTCAACAGAGATTGAAAGTATAAAACAGTACCAAACAGAAAGCAAACAGCTGAAAAATCCTGCAACTGAACTGAAAAAGTCAATAGAGGGCTTTAACAGCAAACTAGATCAAACAGAAAACAAGATTAGTAAATTCAAAGACTGACCACTGATAATCATCCAACCTGAGAAACAGAAAAATAAGAATAAAAGCAGGTTTTATGAAAAAGGTTAAAAGTCTCTTAGCACACTATCAAATAATGCCTTACACATTATTGATGTAACAGAAGAGAGATTGAAAGGGACAATAAAGACATTCAAATAAATGATGGAAGAAAACTTCTCAAGCCTGTGGAAGGAAACAGAAGTTCAAATTAATAACCCCTAAAGACAGCAAATAAAATGGATCCAAAGAGGCCAATACAACGAAGACACATCATAATCAAATTGTTAAATTAAAGAGAAAGGGAATTCTGAAAGTGGCAAGAGAAAGATGACTTGTACCAAAAATCCCTCAGGAGACTCTCAGTAGATTTTTCATCAGGAACCTTAGAGTCTGGAAGTGAGATGATGTGTTTAAAATTCTGGGAACAAAAGCCCTACCAACCAATAATACAATACTCAGCAATCCTGTAGTTCAAAAATGAAAAAAGAAAAAAGACTTTCTCAAACAAATGTGGAGTCTGTCACCAATAAATCTGCCATTTTAAAAAATGCCAAAGAGGGTTCTTCAAGCTGAAAAATCAAATGCTAATTAGTAACATGAAAAACAAAAGTGTATAACTAAAAGTACTTTGTCAAAATCAAAACACTGATGTGGTAATGCAGGTGGATGTATCAGTTATATCTCTTGTTAAAGATTAAAAGACAACTTTTTAGAAACTATAGGTACAATATTTGGACATAAATACAAATTATAAAAAGATACAAATCGTGACATCAAAAAGATAAAACAGGACAATGGAGACAGAGGCTTCATGATGGCTAACTAGAGGCACCTGCCCTCACCCCTCCACAAAGAAGGTCCCAAACAGTGAGTAGATAATCACACTTCAAACACAGTACCCAAGAGAGAACACTGGAATTCAGCAATGATAGAAACCACCTGAGATACAGAAGGAGAGATAAGCAAGGCAGCCAACTTGACTGAGATTGACTGGGAAACTGGAGAGGATCCCCAATGTGGAACAGAGGGACATGGAAGATCCCCAGTGGACCACATTCCCACCAGGCCAACAGAGAACCCTTTAACTCAACTCTGAGGCTAGGGAGCTGCCTGGAGTCCTGGTGACAGCATTGTTTCAGAAAGGGCGCTCATGTCTCACATACCCCTGAAGTCCAAACAGCTGCATCACGGCATGACTTTCAGATACCAGCCCCCATAGGACTGCATTCTGCCATGGGGCACAACAACCCCTGCATCTCCACATTCCCAGAGCCCCACTGACATCCCTCTGCATCTACACAGAAGACTGCAGCATTGCAATGCTGGTCATATCCAGCAATGCATCTGCATCCCTAGAACTTTAGCCCACACAGTGTTCTGTACCCCCAGAAAATAAGTGATGTGTTATACCGAAGAGGTTGTGCAAGAAGCAAGAACAAAGACAGCCAAAGAATACACTCTCCAGAGCCTGAGCACAGCCTGACTTGGTCTGAAGCCACTGACAACTTTGTTCATCCCAGCAACAGAGATGCCACACACACGTGTCCTGAGGATAAGCTCTTCTAGCCTCTGGATCATGCAACCGCTGCTACCCAAGCACGCTGTCCAAAAGCCTAGGGATCGCCCCACCCTGTTGACTACAACTTGTGTCCATGTGCACCATATGGGGGGGGCACTGGGAACAGATGTGCTCCATCCAGAGCCACCACTCACTGCCCAAGCATGTTGCCTGGAAGCCTGGAGGTCACTCCTTTCTGTTACCAGGGTGCACGCATGCACCATCACAAGAACTGACAAAAGACAGTCCATCTGCCAATGGTACCCAACTCTGCTTTCAGGGCCCTGTAGTTCACTTCACCCCATCTGCCACAGCCTGTGCCAGTGTACATGATCAAGATGTCAAAAATAGCCAGTCCTCCGAGCATCTCCATCCACAGTGCACAGGCACACTGCCCCTGGGACCTGGGGATTGCCCCACACAGTTTCCCTGGGAGCACACTCAGCCATAAAGGGGCCTAAAATTAGGATGAGACCACTTGCAGTCATCACCCAAGGACACTATTCAGAAGCCTGAGATTGCCCCCACCCCATCCAGCACTGCCTGAACCTGTGTACACCATCAAGGGGACCTGAACACAAGTTCACATTAGCAAGCACTGTCACTCCTGTTGTTTGAGCATGTTGCCAGTGATCTGTGGATCACCCCATCCTATCAGTCGCTCTGAGTGCCCATGCACCATTAGGAGGCAGATGAACGACCCATCCCACCTGTATTCAGCACCTGAGCAAGCTGGGGAACTGGGGATCTCCCTGCCCCACCCGTCATAGTCTATACCCATGTGCACCATCAGGGGGCTTGAAAAAAACCCTGCAACACCCAACATTGCCCCTCACCCCGCCCTGTCATTGAGCCATATTATGTTGAGGTATGTGGGTTTCGCCATAGCATGCCAGTCCCTCAGTGCATGCACACACAGGGGGCTTACCAACAAGCCCACAGTGCCTGCTACTGACCCCCCACCATGCCATCCTGAGGCCTGGGAACTGTCCTGTCCCACACACCACATCCTGCCCATATACCCACCATCAGGGGCCCTACGAAGAGGCCTGTCATGCCCAGTGTCACTGCCCAGAGTCTGAATGCAACATTCAGGGACCTGGGAATTGCCCCGACTTGTCCATGACCACTGCCATTTGGGCACACCTCCCAGGGACCTTAGGATGAGCCCACTCAGTTTGCTGCCACTACCACTGCTGGCACTCAAACACACAATCCGGGGGCCTACGAACCAGTTAGCTCAGCTCATAGGGGCCACTGCTAACACCAGTGCATGCTGCCTGGAATTCATGGGGTTGGTCCGACATTGATATTGTCAATACCCACACCATGCACACTGCCTAGGAGCCCACACACTGTCAATTGCTCCTACAACTACCTCAAACCACTGCCACTGCCATCACCTGAACAAGTCACCTGGAGTCCCAAGAATTAACCCACCTGAACTCACTAACACTGGTGTCAATGTACATGGCCCAGTAGATCAAAGACAGGAAAGTGTACAGCAATAAAATCCTACATCAAAAAACGTAGAACGACTTCAAGTAAAAATCCTAATGATGTGCCTCAAGAAACTACAAAAGCAAGAATGAGTCAAACCCAAAATTAGTAGAAAGGAAAAAAGAGAAGAACTAAGCAAAATAAAACCTCAAACATATATAGAATCAGTGAAATGAAAAGATGGTTTCTTGAAAACATTAAACATTTTAACACACTAATACACAGATAGCTAATCTAAAACAAAGATAATATACCATGATAAAGTGTAATTTATCCCAGGGATGCAAAGTGGTTCAACATATGCAAATCAATAAATGTGATAAATCGCATCAACAGAATGAGGGACAAAAACCATATGATTATCTCGATAGGTGTACAAAAAGCATCAGGTCAATTCAACATTTCTTCATAATAAAAACTCTCAACAAGCTAGGCATAGAAAGAACATACCTCAACATAATAAAGACCATATATGGCAAACCCACAGCTAACATCATACTGAATGAGAAAAAGCTTAACATCCTCTCTTTAAAGATGAGAACAAGACAAAGATTCACACTTTCAGCACTCCTATTCAACATATTACTACAAGTCCTGGCCAGTAACAATTGCAACAATCAGGTAAGAGAAAGAAAGCAAAGGTATCCAAATTGAAAAAAGAGAAAGTCAAATTGTCCATCTTTGCGGATGACATAATCTTGTATTATAAAAACCTAAAGGCTCCACCAAAAATCTTTTAGAGCTAATAAGCAATTTCAATAATGTTGCAGGATACAAAACCAACATACAAAAATCGGTAGCATTTACATACACAAATAATGAAGCAGATGAAAAATAAATTTTTAAAAAGTTATGGGAGATGAGGGAGCATGGTATAGTTTGTATGTACAATCAAAAGGAAGTTGCCAGTAGCTTAAGGTACCATGTTATAAGCATTGGTGTAAGCACAGAGCAAACACTTACAATAAATACAAAAATATAAAAGTAAAAATTCAAAGCATACCACTTCAGAAAACCATGAAAACACAAAGGAAGAAAACAAGAGAGAAAGGAAAGAACCATCTACAAAACATCCCATAACAATTAAAAAGTGCACAAGTAAGTCCTTACCTATGAGTAACTACTTTGAATTACTTTGTATGGATTAAATTTTCCAATCAAAAGGGATAGAGTGACTGAATGGACTTAAAAGATAAAACCCAACTATTTGATGCCTACAAGAAACTCACTTCATCTTAAAGGACATTCAGACTGAAGGTGAAATAATGAAAAAAAATACTCCACCCAAACACAAACAAAAAGAAAGCAGGGGTAGCTATACCCATATCAGATACATTTTCACTCAAAAGCATATAAAAGAGACAAGGAAGGTAATTATATATTGATAAAAGGGATCAATTTATCAAGGCCATATAGCAATTACAAATATGTATGCCTCCAAAATCAGAACAAAAACATATAAAGTATACATTAAGAGATCTAAAAAGAGACACAGATTGCAGTACAATAAAAAATTTCAGTACCTTACTTCAAACAATTAACAGATTGTCTAGATAGCAAATCAATTAGGAAACATTGAGCTTGAACTACCATTCACACAAAATGGACCTAACAGGCATATACCAAACACTCCATTCAACAGCAACAGTAAGTACATTCTTCACAAGTTCACATGGAGCATTCTCCAAGATAGATCCTATTTTAGGCCCCAAAAAGATTTTAGCACTTTGGGAGGCTGAAGCAAAAGGATTGAGCCCAGGAGTTCAAGACCAGCATAGACAACTTAGCAAGACCTCATCTTTACAAACAATAAAAGATTAGGTAGACTTGGCTGCATTTGTCTGTAGTCGCAGCTGCTTGGGATGCTGAGGCAGAAGGATCGCCTGAGTCCAGGAGGTCAAGGCTGCAGTGAACTGTGATAATGTCAATGCGCTCTAGCTTAGGCAACAGAGTCAGACCTCCACCAAAAAAGGTGAATTCTAGAACTGAAAAATGAATAGAAAGAAAAATAAAATACATTCAAAAACTTCAACAGTTGACTGGACCAAGCAGTATACCTGCATGCTCTTAAACACCCTGATTCCTGACAGAAATTTTCACTCCAGCTTTTCCTACTGTTGTTCAGCTGTAATCTGTTGTTCCAGGCAGCTGATGACTTTTTGTTTACTGAACACTGTCAAACATTACATGCCAGTTTCTCACTGTTTGGCTCTGACTTAAGCGAAATAGAGAAGAGAACCTTGTTTCAGACCTTTGAGTAGCCCCTAGAGAAATTTTAACATAAAAAAAAGCACAATCATTGCGAATAAGATCTCCTCTGCTCCCTTTGAAAGCAGTGACCAGGTTTCCACATTGGGAACTCAGGCTGCTGTCTTAAAGTCTGGTAGCAAGTCAGGAAGGACTAGGACAAGCAAAAGTAAAAAATTCTTAAGACTTCTTTCCTATTTTTCTTGATTCTGCATGCACATGGTTGCTGTAAGCCTTTGACAATTTTCAAGAGTTTTGTCAAAGTTGTTACTAACAGTTCTGCTTGTTTTTCCATGTTTCTGTGCAGAAACAGGTGTTTGGAGTGGCTCACTCTGCCATTTTGTTGTGCTCACTCTCCCTGGACTCTGTTGCATTTTATTGATCTAAATGACTTTCCTTGTGGCATTACCCCACTGTTTAAATTATTGTTGCTTCAAAGCAAGTTTTGAAATTGTGAGTTTTCCTGCTTTACTGTTTTTCAAGATTGTTGTGGTATTCTGAGTCCCTTGCAATCCCATATGAATTTTAACATCAACTTATCCATTTCTACAAGGCACTCACATGGGATTCTGCCAGGGATTGTAATGAATCTGTTGATTGTTTGGGGGAGTATAACCATCCTGATAATCTTAAGCCTACTGTCCCATGAACATGGGATGAAGTTTCAACAGGGTTTGTGAGTATAACTTTTGTACTTCGACTGTTTTTGAGAAACTTGCCCATGGCAGGTCTTTCTGCCATGAATCTGCCTTTTTCCTTTTCTTCTTCTCACTAATAAATTCTGCTTTAAAACTTAAAAGAAAAAACTCCTGTGCTTCTTTTGTTAAATTTATTTCTATGTGAAAGGGTAAAAAGCCAAAATGCAGTCAGCATCTTATTCTAACCCACCCTTTCATCATGGGCCTGGAGGAAGTTACAAATAATTATCTTGCAACCCTCTGAGCATCCTTTGTACTAATCACTCATTTATCCAAAGTATTTGTTTTCCTGCCACAAAGTGCCAAGCTGACCTAATCTATTATGATCAACCCTTCATGACCTATACAGACTACCACCCCATCGCTTATGGCAACAGTTCCTGTGCTTACCTGCCCCTCTCATCTTTGTGACTGACCTACCCAGCTGCCTGCCATCCATCACTGTGACATCAGCTCCTGTGAATGCCTGCCCCATTCACCCTCAAAATAAGTTTTTTTAAATCCCTAGTTTTAAGTTCTGGTGGCCACGCTTTCTTGAAGCTCTGGCCCCCTCTCCATCTTGAATATGTGGATTCATTCTCTCTCTTCCTCTAATCTGCTTTCTAAATAAACTATTTTTCCTAATCTCATTTCTGTGCCATACTTTGCATACCCATGGCTCTGACATGGTCCATTGACTGAACACTATAAATTTATTATTTGGTTGCTATTATAAACAGGTTTTTTTCTTTTCTTTCTTTCCTTTTTTTTTGAGTAAGAGTCTCAAAGGGTCTGTTCCCCAGGCTGGGTGCAGTGGCATGCTCACGGCCACCGCAGCCTCAACCTGCTGGGCTCAGGTGATTTTTCCACCTCAGCCTTCCAAAAAGTTGGAACCACAGGTGCACACCACCATGCCCAGCTAATTTTTTTGATTTATTCTAGAGACGAGGTCTCACCAAGTTGCCTAGCCTGGTTTCGAACTCCTGAACTCAAACGATCTTCTCGTCTCCACCTCCCAAAGTACTGGGATTAAAGGCATGAGCCATCACTCCCGGCAACAATTTTTTTCTTAATTGCATTTTTAGATATTTTGTTGCAAATGTATAAAAGTAGAATTGATTTTTGAATACTATTTATTTTACTTCCAACCTTGGCCAACACATCATCATCTTGGTTGCTACCAAATTTTGAAAATTATGAATAATTCTACTGGAAACATCACTGTGCCAGGTATTTGCGTGGACCTACATTGTCACCTAATTTGTGTAAAGTCACCTTGGGAACTGGTTTGAGGTCCAGGAGCTACCTCTCTGGCACTTGGGATGGGGTTGAAAACAGTTCACTCTGTGAAAATCAAGTGGATGAAGGCCAATGGTGAGGTTTGTATGAAACCTGTGTTTGTGTGCATGTGTGTATTTGTGTGTGCACATGTGTGTTTTATGCATATGTGTGTGTGTATTTGGGTGGTTTTCAGCATAGTGACTTATCAGATATTAATTGTCTCCTATGTAACAGTCTTTCTAGTTGGTGCTGCAGTGAATAAAGTAGAACATATAACCCTGTCCACCTGAAGCTGACATTCTGGGAAATAGGAAAGGGAGATACAAGTAACATGTACAGTATATCAGATAGAGGTTATTGCTAAGGAGGTTGAGAAAGATAATGAGGAGAGGAGAGGCTTTGAGCATCTCTTGGTGTGTTTGGGCCATTATCTCTGTGGCTTAGTGAGCTTGTGTGTCTGTGTCTGAGTGTACCACCTACATGTGCAGTGGCAAAGTCTGTGTGATTTCGTAGGTCTTTCTGGGGTGAGGGGGCTATGTGTGTATGTCCTTTGAAGTTTGGAACACTTTTATTTTCTTGCCTGATTTCCCTAGTGTCTGCCTTATCATATTGAAGAAAACTGCTATAGCACACATCCTTGTTGTGTTTCCAGTCTTAGGGAGATAGCATTCAGTCTTGTAACACTGAGCAGATGTTAGCTGTGAGCTTTCATAGATGCCTGATAGCATCATAAGGAAGATCTTTTCTGTTCCTCATTTATTGAGTGCTTGTATCTTGAAAAGTGTTCAGATTTGTCACATGCTTTTTCATTATACATTCTTGATATTAACATATTGCCTGACAAATGATTTGCAAATATTTTCTACACTCTTGTGTATTGCTTTTACTCTATTAATAATGTCCCTGGAGAGCCAAAAACATTTAAGTCAAATTTGTCTTAAATTTGACAAAATTTAATCACTGCAAAATCCAATGTCATGAAAATTTTTGCTTTATATTTTCTTATAGGATTTGTTTAGTTTTATATTTTACTTTGAGGTCTCTTATCCATTTTGATTCCATTTTTGTATATGGTATAAAGTAAGGGTTCAACTTTATATTTCTACATGTGAGCATCCAGTTTCTCATCACCATTTTCCCAAAGACTTCCTTTTCCCTCAGAATTATCCTGGCACCTTGTTGAAAATCATATCATACATGTAAGGTTATCTATCTGGGCTCTTTTTACTATTGTGTATGCCTACATTTTTGCCAGCACCACACTATTTGGTTACTATATCTTTGAGTTATGAAATTAGGAATAGTGAAATTTTAAAATTTGTTTTTCTTTTTCAATTATTTTGGCTAATTAGGGTTTCTTGAAATTTCATATACATTTTAGAATAGTGTTTTCTATTTTTTTAAAATAAGACATTGGGATTTTGGTAGGGATTGTATTGAATTTTTAGATTATTTTGGGTAGTACTGACATTTTAACAATATTTATTCTTCCTAACTCATGAACAAGGTATATTTTCCCATTTATTTGTACCTTCTTTAATTTATTTCAGCAACATTTTGTAGTTTTCAGTGTACAAATATTTTGTCTTCTTAGTTAATTTCTAATTATTTTATTCTTTTGATGCTATTGTTCATGGCATTGTTTCCTTAATTTTCTTTTCAGATTATTCATTATTATTGTATAGAAATGCAACTCATTTATGTATGCTGATCTTGAATCCTGCAACTCTGTTGAATTTGTTTATTAGTTTTCAGCTATTCTGGCATGTTTTTTTCCTGTGTGTTCAATCTTTAGGATTTTTTACATATAAGATTACTGTGAAGACAGCTAATTTCACTTATTTCTTTCCACTTTGAATGTCTCTCTCTCTCTCTCTCTCTCTCTCTCTTTCTGTCTTTATTTCTATCTAATCACTCTAGCTAAGATTCCCAATACTGTGTTGAATGGGAGTGGTGATAACAGATATCCTGTCTTGTTCCTGATTTTAGGGGAAAAGCTTTATGTATCATCACTGGTTATGACGCTCCTGTAGGTTTTTCATACATGGCTTTTATTGGATTGGAGTCGTTTTTTTCCAGTTCTAGTTTTTTTTATATTTTTATCATGAATTGCTCTTTATTCTTTGTCAAATGCAAACATCAGTTGAGGTAATTGTGCTGTTTAAGTCATTTTTGCTAATATGGTGATTGATTTTCATATATTGAGCCACGCTTGCATGTCAGGATATATCATCTTTTAAATATACTGCCAAATATGATTTGTTAGTATTTATTTAAGGATTTTTGTATCCAAATGCATAAAATATATTTGTCTGCATGTTCTCTTCCTGTAATGTCTTTGTCCTTTTTGGTGTCAGAGTAACATTGGCCTCATGGAATGAGTTTGCAAGAGTTCCCTCTTTTTAAACTTTTTGGAAGAGTTCAAGGGAATTGTTACTAATTCTTCTTTAAATGTATGGAATTTTTCAGCAATGAAACTATTTGATCCTGGGTTTTTATTTGCTTTTATTTATTACTGTGCCAATGTCCTACAATTGTAGATCTGCTCAGGCTTTCTACTTTTTCACAACTTGGTCTTGGTACCTTATGTGTGTCTAGATATTTGTCCACCTCGTCAGTGTTATTCAACTTGCTGGTGTGCCCTTAGAGAATTGTTAAATAAGATCAGAGACATGCAATTCTTAGATTAGTGTTAGCTGTTATGTTTGTATTCTGCTGCTATTGATGTGATGGTAAGATGTGGGACGAGCAGACACATTCTATTGGTCTATGAGTTAGCCTCATTTTTAGGGAGTCTGTGTCTCTATGGCTTATGGCTTTCATAAGTGCTTCTTAGTCCTTACACCCCATTAATTGAATCAGAAAGGTTAGAGTAAGATAGAATTGAGTATTTACTTTACATGAGGAAATTTGGCTCTGATAAAATACAATAAAAAGAAAACAAAGAAAAGGAAGAGGATGACAATGAGGAGGAGAAGGTAGAGAAAGAGGAGAGGTAAAGGAGAAGAAGAAGGTGATGAAAAAGACAAGATGAGAATGACAATAAAGAGGAGGAAGAGAGAAGGGGAGAAAAATGACTGCACCGAAAATAATGATAGACAAAGAAGAAGAAGAGGAGGAGAAAGACTAGGGGAAGAAAAGGAAGGAGAAGGGGGAGAGGAGGAGGAGAAGGAAGAGAACGAGGAGGAGGAAAAAAGAAAAGAAAGAGGAAGAGGCAAAGTAGGAGACCACAAAGATGACAACCAAAGTGAAGGAGGAAGAGAAGGAGGAGGAAGAGGAGAATAGGAGGAGCAGGACCGAACAAAGGGAAAGGGGGGATAGATGCGAAGAATGAGGAGGAGAAGGAAAAAGACAAAGACCACCAAGATAATGAAGAGCAACAGCAACAGCAGAAATAGGAGGAGGGGGCGGAGGAGAAGAAGGTGGAGAGGCTTCAGGGGAAATTCTGGTCAGACTGTTTTCAGAGAGTCTTTGAGAGAAGCGAGCACACACCAGCCTGCTCAAGGTCCAGGAGCAAAGCCAGAGCAGGTGGCGGATGGAGAACGCAAGAGGAGGACAGAAAGTCATTCCTGCTTCTAGGAAGCCCCAAGGAGAAACCGGGAAGGGGGCTGGTGCACTGACACACACATTCCTGCAGAGGGCGCCAAAGGCCTGATAACTCCCATTTTAAATAAAGATGAGACTGGCCCTTGTTTTTAATCTTAATTTTTTTTATCTTAATTTTTGAAAATCTTAATTCCATCCATAAAAACATGATCATTTTCTGTATTTTTCTGTTGTTTTTGTTCTTTTTCTGGTTTTTCTTTCATCTTTTTTCTTTTTCCTGTTTTTTTCTTTTCTCTCTTTTTTTAAATTGAGGTAAAATAATAATATAAAAATGGCCATGTTAAAGTATATTCTCAGTGGCATTTAGTACATTCACAGTGTTTTGCAACCAACAGCTCTATATAGTTCTTTTCCCCCACTCTTTCTTTCTTTCTTTCTTTCTTTCTTTCTTTCTTTCTTTCTTTTGTTTTGTTTTTTCGTTTAAGACAGGATCTTGCTCTATACTCAGACTAGAGTGCAGTGGTGCAATCATAGCTCACTGCAGTCTCGACTTTCTAGGCTCAAATGGTCCTCCTTCCTCAGCCTCCCTAGTAGCTATGACTACAGGTGCAAAATATTTTCATCACCCTAAAATAAACTCCTGAAATATTAATAATTTATACCTCACTTCCACTTTTCACCTCCCCCTGCCCTTCTCCCCTTTTATGGTCCAATTCAATAAAGTGGCTACTATCCCTCCTGGTTAATCAAAGATGAGGCAGAAACAGGGGCACAAAAGGATGTTTAATTTCTGTAATCAAGTTACAGGGAAATGGATTGGCATCATTACCAAAAAACTCACTCAAAACAACACAAAATTATTTCAGTATTTATAGTGAGAGCAAGTAATGTCTTATCTATTTTAACTATTGATTAACAGGGTCTGTGTGCCCTGTGACCACTACTCAGAGTTCTTCTTAATCAGCATTTAGTTTTCTCAGCACCTATTGACATAAACCAGTGTCCAGATTACATCAATCTTGTTTCTCTTTAAAGTTACACATCTTTAAACATTCCTGGACTGAGTTCTTGTTATTCAGTTATGATTTGTTATTTATAACAAATGAACAGTTCACACAAGTTCTGGGTCACATAAGACACAACTAATGATTACACAGGACATAAGTCTTTTTTTCATCAATATTTTTTATTTTGATATTGTGGGGTACAGTTAAGGGTTAGGTATACAAATATGCTTCATTCAGGCCCCCTTGTTGATAACAGGTGTCTCCCCGTCCCCAGGGGGCACAAGTCTTAACTAGACACCACAAGAAAGGGCTTTACATTTAAAGAAATAAGTACACTTTAAGGATTTCAGGGAATTTCAACTGAGTCCATCTCTTACTTCACAAAGGCTTTTTTTCAGAGACATGTAACTTATTTCTCCTATCAGCTGATTTTTCCTCCTGCGCCAGCTTACTAGACAAAATTGACCATCCAAACCAGTCAGGCAAGGCCATGCAAGGAGAGGAGAAGAGGGGGTTGAAGGCAATGGAAAGGAAGGGAGGAAAATGTGCCCTTTTAAATTCAAGCAGCTTCTACATTTGGTCTGACTTACCTACAAAGGAAAGTTTCTTAATGCAAATTTCTAAGATTTTTTTCTAAATGACTGTTCCAATACAACCAAAATGATCTCTTTTCAGCCTGTAACACCACAGCCCTGTTAAACACAGTTTTCTTTTGGTCTCTCTGGATTTACTCCTGTTGGTCATTTCGTATTAATAAAATTGTGCAGTGTGTGGCCTTTTGTGTCTGGCCTCCTGTCTTTTCATTGCCTTTGGACTTTAACCATTCCACCTGAAGCAGTCTAGGCTGAATGTGTCTCCAGGAGTCCCAGCTTCCAGGTGGGAGGTTCTGGACCATGCATCAGCTCATGCTTGTGAGACACCCCTGCCCAGGTGACCCACTCATGGACCAGGAGCCCACACCTCCAGATCAGCTTTCTAATTCACAGCTTCTCCACAACATGTGTTTTCCTATGGCAAGCATCGTGTCCTACTTTCACGTCTGTTTTCTAATTGTAAGGACAAGTGAGTTGAGTTTTAGGTCATGTCATTGTCAGGTAAAGTAAATAACAGCACACTGTAAACAAACATATGTAACCCTTATGTGCTGACATATAAAAAGGGGGGAAAACTGGTTTACCAAAGGATACTTCCCCTAAGAAGGGATGTTCTATCCAGGAGAAAACTTGGGGTTTCACCTAGCACAAAGCAAGGCACATGGACTTCCTCAGCACCTGTCTGCAGAATTCAAATAAACCCCCACCCTCCAGAAGGTGAGGCTGCCCTTCTCTGTAGCTCTTTTCTCACCAAAACCCTGTAGGGTAATGCCTAGACCTCTCAGTCAACAAACAGGAAGACCAAGAGGGAATGTGGCCTGGTCACCTAGTGCAGGAAAATCAGCATGAATGTTCTAAGCCAGGCCCAAGTGAGGCTTCCAGTGAGAACAGATTCCCAGGACCCCAGAGCCACCAGGACAGGAAAGGGATGGAAAAGGGGATGGCCTGAATTTCTGGACAGGAGTTTCTGGGGACAATGCCAGAATTAGGCCCATTTTGATATGGTCATGACAATGTTCCAGCCTGGCCAAGTCTGAAGGTCTCCAGATAATGCAGAACTTTTCTTTGCATGCCCTGGCTTCTGCGTTTGACCTGGATCCTAGCCTTGGAGA
>NW_007249428.1:941999-982724 GCF_000164805.1 Carlito syrichta | reverse complement strand
AAAAAAAAAAAAAAAAAAAAAAATCAATAGGAGTAATCTATAGCAACTGGGGGACTGGCTGCTTGCACCAGATTTATAGGCTTCCCATTTACATCATCACCTGGAGACAGCAGTTCACCTTGGTGGTACCAGTCTTGAGTTGCAGGAACTGTGTGGATTTTCTCCAGGGCAGTAGGACCTCCCTGGAAAGTAGCATGGCCCTCGGGCTGGGTGAGTGTTCTCTATTCAGGGCACTCATCAGCCTGATTCTCTCCATTCTCTCCCCATCCTCCAGGGGTAGGGAGACCCTAGGGACTTTCCCAGAAGGTGAGAACTGAACAGGACAAGTGCCTTCCCTGTATAACCCCTTAATCCCCCACACAGGGCCTTCCGGGAGGCTGTGCTGAAGATCCGCAGCAGGCCAGCACACCTGTTTCTCAGCACTTGCTCTGGAAACCTAAGTTTCAATTAATGCTGAGAATCATTGAATGTCTTGGCGGGCCTGTCCCTGCCAAGGGGCTCTGAGGATGTGTGCCCACTCCCCTCGTCCCTTGACCACAGAAGGCCTCTTGGAAAGCAAGGACTGCAAGGGAAGCCGCCAGCGTAGTTCTGCCCTCGGGTTTACTTAATCCGAGTTTGGATTTTTCTCCCCCAGCGTTCTGGCGTGTCATGACAGTAAACGGCTACATACGGAATGGCCCTCTAAACAGGCAGGTGAGGTCAGATCCACTGGAATGCTGGGGCATCTCGGTCCGCCGGATCCATGTGTGCCCACGGAGAGAAGTGCAGAGCAGCGAGGCACGTTGCAGCTCTGCTTCTGGGACTGACGTGTGTTGTGAGTGGCATAGGGGCTTCTTCTCGAAGCTACTTCTGTGCCCCGCGAGCCCTCTGCGCGTTCTCCATGGATCCTGCCAGCCCCACGGGCTGCCGAGTCAGTGCAGGTGGTAAGAGCTCCCGGCGGCACCCATGCAGCCCGGCTGGAGCTGAGGCCCCTGCAGCCGGGGCTCGGGGTCCTTACAGCCTCAGGAGGGAGGAGGAGCGGTAAGGGACCCTGGAACACCAGCGACCTGACCCGGCTCTCTCGGATTCGCCTCCCAAGGGAAGCGACTTAAGCGTGTTGGAGTCGGACGCCCCTTTCTAACCACGGTGGGGTGGGGGTCGCCGCTGGCATCTGCGCGGGGTGGGGGGCGTGGGCGGCTAATACCGGGGACCCATGCACTTCCACAGAGAGGGTTTTTGGTCACTGCCTTCGACCACCGTGAGACCCTAAACCCCAGGAAGAGTGGAGAGACTTCAGGGCCAGGTCATACCTGCTGAGATCAACCTTCGACCACAACCGGCCTCTGACCGGTGGTGTACTGCATCTCTCCTGCTGTGTCTCCAGCCCCGGCTTCCTGGAGAGGAAGGTGTCCGGGGAACCGCCTGCCGGGTGAGTGCTCTGTTCAGAACAGTTCTCAGAACCGCTGAGCACAGATATCCATGATCCTGGATGCCAGGGACATTAGGAAAAGCTACTTGTAGCAAGAAGGGATGGGTCCCTGTCCTCAGCCTGGCTGGAGGGTCCTAATTACTGAGGTGGGGCAGAGATGGGTGCACAGAAGGCCCCCAAGAGCGCTTGGCCTTCTGTGGAACAAGAAAGTGGAAGGACAGAGCCCCCAGTGGAGTTTCTCTAGTCACCTTGAGTAGATCTGGCTCATGTACTTAGGTCAATGTTGCATGCACAGCAATAGTCATTAACTGGGAGCAAAATGGGTTTTCCCAGACCCCCAGGAGAGTTTAATTCTACTTGGTCACAACATGTTAAGATTAACATTTTTGTTTCAAGAATTTGTCTTTTGGCTACTGGCCCAGTCCTCTTGTTTATGTGACAGACCACCCATAACTGGTCACTGGAGATACAAGAAACAAATTGTCATCATGACACTAGCCCCTTTGTCTCACCCAAGAACGTTTGCCTGCCCTGCTGAAAAAAATCATATAAACCCCCAGTCCTGAATGCCGACACTTCTCTTATTGTGCAGCCCCTTTCCTCCCTTGGAAAGTTAATAAACTCTTTTGCTTGCTAAATTTCTGTGCAAATCTTTGCTTACCCATGGCACCAACTCAACATGCCGACCTAACAGAAAGGTGTACCCTAATTTTTTTTTAGTTTTTTAAAAATAGACTTTATTTTTTAAAGCAGTTTTAGGCTCATGACAAATTTGAGTAGAAAGTCCAGAGACTTCCCATATACCCCAGACCCACATACACATAGCTTTTCCCAGTGTAAAAACCCTGCAGCAGCAGGTGCATTGGTTACAATTGATGAGCCTATATTGACTCATTATAGTCACCAGAGCCCACAGGTTACATACCTGGGCTCACCCCTGGTGTTGTACATCTTGTGGGTTTGGCCATGTGTCCACCATGACAGAGTAGTGTCACTGCCTTGAAAGTCCCCTGAGCTCCACCCGTTCCCCTCTCCCTCCCCCGGTGCCTGAAAACTAATGATGGCGCTGTCTCTATAATTTTGCCTTTTCCAGAAAGTCACAGAGTTGGAACCACACAGTTTGTAGTCTTTTCACATGGGCATCTCTCACTTAGTAATGTGCATCAAAGGTTTCTCCATGTGTGTCTCTCTCAGGGCTGGAGGGTGCATTTCTTTTTGGAAATGACTAATAGTCTGGATGGACCACAGTTTATTTATTCATTCACAGGGCATCTTGGCTGCCTCCAAATTAAACTTTTCATAAAAACTTTCACTTTTACTTTTTAAAATGATATCAAACTTAGAGAAAATTTTCAAGAATAATAGAGAAGTATCGGCATTTTTTACCAAGATTCATTTCTCTTTATCACTTCTCCTTCTCTATCTACACATATGTAGATCTCTGGTATCTATCTTCTATGCATATATTTATACCCAACTGTCTTGTTCCATTTGGTTTCCTATAACAAAATACCACAGACAGGATGACTTATAAACAAGAAACATTTATTTCTCACAGTTCTGTAAGCTGGGAAGTCCAAGGTTAAGGCACTAGCAGATACAGTGTCTGGTGAGGCCTGCTTCCTGGTTCGCAGATGGTGCCTTCTCTGGATGCTCACATGGCAGAGAGTCCTCCAGAGAGGACTCTCTCTGGAATCCCTTTTATAAGGGCACTGATCACACTCCTGATCTAATCACTCCCAAAGACCCCCACCTCCTAATGCCATCATCTTGGGGGTGATTATTTTAACCTATGAATTTGGGGGGACATACCCATTCAGACCATGGTACCATCTATACAAATACTTTTTTTTGTAAACCATCTCAGAGCAGTTTGCAAACTTCATGTCCCTCAACCCATGAATTCTTTAGCGCGTGCATCCTAAGAACAATGAAGTTCTTTTTTTTTTTTGAGTTGGAGTCTCACTCTGTCACCCAGACTGGAGTGTAGTGGCCACTTCCGGCCACCGCAGCCTAGATCTGCTGGGCTCTGGCGATCCTTCCGCCTCAGCCTTCCAAGTAGCCGGAATTACAGGCATGTGCTACCATGCCCAGCTGATTTTTTTGATTTATTGTAGAGATGAAGTCTCGCTGCCCAGGCGGGTCTCGAACCCGTGGGCACAGGTAATCCACTCACCTCAGCCTCCCAAAGGCACAGGATTATAGGCTGAGCCACCAAGTCCAGCTAATGACGTTCTTTTACCCCAATATGTTTGACTCCCTGAAATCGCCTTCAGCCCCCCTTTTCCAAAAACTCTCTGCTTGCAGTGTGGAAAGTAGCTCTGCCTCTGATCCTCACTGCAGTGGGACTTGTGACAGCTGGAGTCAGCTGCCTTTTCCGGGAGCATTATAGGGTGAAGAACAGGAACTGGCTGGAGGAAGAGACAGCTCCAGGAGAGAAGGAGCAGAGGCAACAAGGCAGCAGGGATGGGGCTAAGCCCTTGCATGGTGAGCAGGGAGCCCCAGTCAGGCACATCATGTGCCTTCAAACCTGGGAGACCTTGGGCTGAGGCTGTGTATCCTCAAACACAATAGGAATGGAGTGGCAGCCAGGATCCCCAACTGTGGAATTGCCCATGACAATCTGCCCAGTGAAGACTCTCTCTCCTGGCAAACTCCTGGGCAGGCTGCTATCCTCCTTCTTGGAAACAGACAGATTGAGCTTAAGCCTCAAGTCTGACGGATGTGGGCTAGGGGACCTGGTGGGGACCCTGAGCCACTCCATCTGCTGGGGGGGATGACACCACCTTGAGAGGTTCCTGGGTGACCCAGTACCACAGTGTCCACAGCAGAGGCTGGCACAGGAAGGGTCTGTGGGTGTGATCACTATGATTCTCATCAGCATTGATGGTTTCCTCCACTCCACTCACCTCCATGCATTATTTCAGGAGCTGGGGACTGGCCTGTAGACTTCAAGCCCCTATTTTGGGAGTAAAAAATGTCCCTTGACTGGTTATAAAGACTGCATTATGACAGGGCCAGGCATGGTAGCATGCCTGTAATCCCAACAATTGGGGAGACTCTTGAGTCCAGGAGTTGGAGGCTGCAGTGAGCTGTGATCGTGCCACTGCACTGTAGCCTGAACAACAGAGTGAGACCCTATCTCCTAAAAACAAAACAAAAACCAAGGTCGCATGATAAAAGACTTAGGAGACTGAAGGAAGACTGTGCCAATGACCTGTCTTATATAAACAGCTGTCCTGAGGGATAAGACTACCTTCCTTGTTGTTTTATTGTGCATTAAAGAACATGATATACTCTTAATTTACAAGGCGACTTCAAGAAGAGCTCAGGAAGTTCTCTTCTGACTTAGCCTACCAGTATATGAGCTTTGGCTCCATTTTAATATGCTGAACTCCACAATTTCTCATCTCTCTGTTTCACTGCAGGTTGGGAGATGTCATGTACAGTGAGGACCATGTTTGGGAAGCTTGGAGATTTTGCCCCCCAGGCCACCCTAAGTCCTGCCCCTGACCTGGCTCCTTACAGGCAAAGATAGCCAGAAGTGCAGACCTAATTCCATTGAGCAGAGATGAAAGGGTGAGTTGCTTGGCCCAGGGCTCCCAAGGTCAGGGCTTACCTCAGGGAAAAAGGGGAGGAAGTCTGTCCTTCGGTGGCCTATGGGTCCTGGTTTCTCTCCCACACACTCAGTTTTGATGACAATTAAAAAGGCCAGAGTTACTCAACAGACTGGTGGGAGAGAGTGGACCAAAGAGGCTACCAGGAGACAAATCCAGGGCATCTTTGGCTTTAGCCTGGTTTCTGATGCTTGCTCCTACAGGTCTTTGTGCATGTGTGTACATATTTGTGCATGTGTATCTGTGTCTCCATGTATGTGCATGAGTGTGAGTGCTCACTGTTCATTTGTAAATGTGTGTGTGCATGTGGATGAGTGTGTGCATGCATGTGCATGTGAATCTGTGCATGTATCTATGTGTGTTATGTGTGTACAGACATGGTAATGTGTGCACATATGCATGGGCAAGTGTGTGCATGTACACACAACTGCACACATGCATATGTGTGCATGTGTATTTCTGAATGTGCATTTATGTTTGGCTGTCTGTGCATGATTGTGTGTTTGAGCATGCCCATGTAAGTGCATGCATGTGTGTGCATGTGTATCTGTGCATAATGTGTGTTCCTATGTATTCCAGAGAGCAGTAAGACTGTGTCAGGTGCTAGTGGCAGCCACATCCTTGTAAATGCTACGTTTTAGCTGAAGAGATCTTCTGAGCCTCTGAGAGAGGCAGGCATGGAGACCTATGGCAGCGACCATTTTCATATTGGAGTTGCTGGGGGCATCCTTTTTCTAATATAGGGTCTCAGAAGGTGCCATTATGGAGACAGCAGGGATGTCAGTGGCTTTCCACTCTGGACACGATCTTGTGGAGTGTAGAGAACTTGCTGTGGAAGTGGGAGGTGAGGACCAGGAGAGGAAGAGCTGGCCAAGCATGAGACAGGGACATGAGAGTACTTGGGGCCAAAGTGGTGGAGGAGAACCAGGCCTGCAGTTTGAGTGATATGATCTAGCAGAGTTGCGCCAGTGTCCCTATTCTGGTTTAGATCATTTTACTATGGCTATGCAAGATGGTATCACATGCATATTCTTTATGCTATATTTTTGTCACTTTTTAATAAGTCAATTAATTTTTTATGTAAATAAATAATTTGTTTAAATGTTGAGAGATTTGGAATGGAGGGAAACATGATGAGTTGGCCTCATTTCCCAAGAGGAGAGAGGTTGGTAGGGGCTGGTGGAGACAGGTTGGGGCATACTCCCCTGCAGCTCAGACTAAAGTGGAGGGGTGTGGGAGAGGAAGAGAGAGGAGGATGGAAGCAGGAGATGTGGGAATAGGAAGCACAGTCCTCCGTGGAAAACTTGGGGAGGGGGATTCCCTTCAGGAGAAGGCAGAAACATTGGAGGAATGGGTTTCGATGGTGATAGAGCCTGGTCCTATCAAGTCAATGGGGAAAGTTCAGGAGAGATGAGCACAGGATGTCCCACTGGAGATGAAGCAACAGCACTGGGGCTTTATATGGGAAGGGCGGGTCTAGTGCCACTCAGTTGTTGGAAAGGCTACCTCTTCCTCAGGAAGCCAGTGTAGATGGACCTCTACCCCAGGTCATGCCTGTAGTGGGAGTGCTGAGACATCAGAACAGAAGGGGCTAACTGGAACACGGGTTGGAGGGCACCAAAGCTGGGAGGATGGTGAGTCAGGTAACTGTCTGTGGGGGGAAGGAGGTGCTTCTGTCAGATGTGGGTTATTTGGAAGACCTGGGCTGCTGTGCTGCCTCTGCCCACACTGATGCCGTAGCTGTGCAGCATGGAGTCCGTGAACATGCTGGGACCCCGTGTCCCTGTCAGCTCCACCTCTCTTGGTCTCTGTCTCTGTCTCTCTGTGTCTTTCTCCATGCCTCCATTTTTCTCTTTCTCTGTCTCCTTGTCTTTCTCAATCCCTCTGTCTCTTTCTCTATCTCTCTGTCTCTCTGTCTCTCTGTCTCTCTCTCTCTCTCTCTCTCTCTCTCTCTCTGTTTCTCTCTATCTATCTCTGCCTGTTTCTCTCAGTCTTTGTCCTCACGGTCTCTCTCTATTTTTCTCTATCTCTATATCTCTGTATCTGTCTCTCTCTGTTTCTGTCTCTGTGTCTCTCTCTGTCTTTCTCAGTCACTCTGTCTCTATCTCTATCTCTGTCTCCATCCCATTTCTCTTTGACTGTTTCACTCACTGTCTCTCTCTCTGTATCTCTCATTCTTTCTCTGTCACTTCATCTCTTAGTCTCTCTGTCTCTGTCTGTCTCGAAGTCTGTATCTTTCTCCATCTCTCTATGCCTGTCCTTCTGTCTTTATCTTTCTCACACATACACCACCAGCACGAGCCTGTGAAATTAGTTCAGTCCTCATCTTGGGAGCTGATCCCGGATGCCCCGCACCCAGCTACCTCTGGCCTCCCAGGAGCCCTTCTCCCTGCCCCTGTTACCTGTGTCTCACCTGTGGGTGGACAGGCTGTTTGGGGCCTGAGAATGGAGAAAGTGAGTAGTGGCTGCTATTCAAGAAGGACCGAGCCCTTGGCTTGGGAGGCTTGACCAGGAGCCCCACACACTGGCCTGGTGCACTTCTGGGCCCAGAGGCACTGCTGAGAGGTGATATGGGAGGTAGGAGGGGCCTGGATGCTGGACTATGTCTGCAGGGCATAGCGCAAGGGGAGGATTCCCAAGGCCCCATGATTTGGGCTCTGGGCGATTCAGATCCTTGGGGGCACCTCCACGCCCTCTCCACTCCCGGCAGCCCCTTAGGCGAGTGAGTGCTTTTCTGGACTGAGACACTGGGTAGTTTACTTTCTCCATGTGACCAATGGGGCCCCATCCACACATTCTCTAGTCTCCTTTTCTCTGGTCTGCTGTAGCCATTCCTCTGCCTCTGGATGCACAACCCCAGACCCCTGATCATGTGCTTGGTGGCCGGAGAAACCCTGGGGAGTGCCAACTCCCAGGCCTCTGGCTTTCCCTAGGGGACACTGGGGCCCTGAAAGGAAGAGAGCAGCATCGTTCTCCACAGCCATAGACCTACCTCGGATGAGACTCCCCTGTCTGTTCACCCCAGCTGAGCACTCTGGGACAGAAACCCAGTCCTCTCAGTCCCCACTAGACTGTGAACTGAGGGCAATATTGGACTAGTGATGCATCTTTCCTTCATTTTTTTCCTCTGTAAAATGAAGACAGTGTGTTCTGGACTGACTTGTGTGCCCACCCCCCAAAAAAATCGATATGTTGAAGCCCTGAGCCCCAGGGCCTCAGAATGTGACTGTATTTGGAGATGGGTCTTTCAAAAGGGAATTAAGGCAAAAATCAACCATTGGGGTGGATAGTAGTCCCATATGACCGGTGTCCTTATAGGAGAGGAGATTGGGACACAGACACACACGTGAGAGCACAGGGAGGAGACTATGTCTACATGCCCAGCAGAGAGGCCTCAGGAGAAATCAGCCCTGAGGCACCTTGATCTCAGACTTCCAACCTATAGGATGTGAGAAATAAATGTCTGATTTAAGCCTCCCATTCTGTGGGACTTGGTTAGAGCAGCTGGCGCAGACTAACACTTGTTGTTTAAACAATAAGTACATTAGGTTACTTTGGCATGAACTGGGGGCTTATGTAAGACATTCAGCCCCATGCCTGCCATGATCATATGTTGCTCAATAAAAGTCAGTCCTCCTCCCCCTTCTGCTTCCACTCCTTCTCCCCTCCTCTTCTCCCTCCTCCTCTCCCTCCTCCTCTTCCTCCTTCTCATCCCTTCTACCTTCCCCTCTCCCTCCTCTTTCTCTTCCCTCCTCTTCTTCCACCTTCTCTCCCTCATCCCTTCTCTCCCTTTCCCTCTTGTCTCCTCTCCCTCTTCTCCCTCCTCCCCCTCTTCCCTATAACCACTCAGATATCTGATCTACCTTGGATCCTGTTCTCTCCCTCTCTCATCACATCAGGTTATCACAGGGTCATGTTGAAGCCATGCCAAAGATTCCAGGCAGTGAAGACTTGACTTCAGTGTCAGTCAGGGTCAAATCTGAATAGAAACTACACTAGCAGTTTGACAGAAGCAATCGTTTACTAGGCATCAAAGCACTCAGAAGACGAGGACCTGAGGGTATGTGGTGCTGGTGCTAGACTTGCAGAAGCAACTTCTACTCAGAGGCCATGGGGTAAGGTCCGAGGGGTCATGGAAGGGAGCAGGCACTACTCAGTGAACCCCAGTGTGGCTGGGGAAACACAGGCTAGAGCAGGTGCTGTGAAACATGGTGGCCCTGGGAAGGGCAAGGTCGAACTGTCCCCCAACATTAACACTCCCTCTTGTCACTTGTTGCAAGATCTAACAGGAGCTGCTGATATGAGCCTTGTATAGTCCCCACCACAGTTCCAGAGCACAGTGGCCTTGTGGCAAAGTACAACACACTAGGAGGGCTTAAAACTACAGACATTTCCTGTGGTTTCAGCTGCTCAGGAGGCTCAGACAGGAGGATCACTTGAACCCAGAAGGCTGAGGCTTTCAGTGAGCTATGATCACGCCACTGCACTCCAGTCTGGATGACAGAGTGAGGCCCTGTCTCCAAACAATAAACACACAAACATAACCCCACAACTACAGGAATGTATTCTTTCCCAATCCTGGAGACCAGAAGTTTGAAATCAAGGTGCGGGTGAAGAGGTTTCTCCTGAAGCCTCTGAGGAAGATTGTATCTACACCTCTCTTCCAGCTCCTGGTGGCCAGCCATCCCTGGTTTGTAGATGCATTGCTCCAATCTCTGCCTCTGTCATTGCCTGGCTGTCTTCTCTCCATGTGTCTCTCCGTCCCAGATCTCCCTATCCTTTCTCTTATGAGGACATACCACCATTGAATTTAGGTCCACCTTAATTCAGGATAATCTCATCTTGAGATCCATAACTTAATTATAAGAATCCCTTTTCCAAATAGGGTCCCATTCACAGGGCCCCTAGGGCTACAATTTGGACATATCTTCTTGGGAGGGGCATTCAACCCACCATAGCAGGTGTGGACCTGGACTGAATGATCAGCACACCTTTCTACATATTGGTTCCTCCTTAGAATAGGAAGCAGAGAGCCCACAGGACCCTGCAAAAATCTGTAAATGTTTTGGACAGACAAACCCTACAGATAAAGAGATGAGGTAGATTTTATAGAATCAGTCTTGATTCCTAGGGTTCTGAGAGTCCACAGTCAGAACCACTAATGTGGTTTGCTAGCAGAATGGCCAGAAAATGCCATGGAAGGAGGCAGTCCCTGGTTGGGCTATGAAGAAAGGCGAGGCTTTGTGTGGACGGACACAGCTCCCTCATCAGCTACTCCAGATTGTCACTAAGCTCTGCAAATTACTCACTTTAACCTCAGGATGAAAACTTTTTAAAACAGGTTCTTCCTCTCTTTTGTTTATTAATGTAAAAGTTGTATATAATGATGTTTGATAGTTTTAAGTATACAGTTTGATGAATTTTGGTGATTATATACAATCGTGTAACACTGCCATCAAGAGACTGAACACTTCCTCACTGGAAGTTTCTTCAAATCGGAATCTGATCCCCTCTCCCCACTCGCCCTCTATAGGTTCTCCTTCTGTTTTCTTTGTTTTCACTTTTAGTCTTTATTTGGAATAACAAGTCCATCTCATTTCGGTGGCATTGCTGATATAGCAGTTTATAACTATCATCTACTTCTGGCGTTCTATGTGATGCATCTATACTATGATCTCTTTCTACCTGTTCTGGAATTTCAAATAAGTGGAATCAAGTGCATCTTCTTGCGTGTTTTACTTCTCACTTAGCATAGCTCTTCTGAGGTTCATCCGTGTGGCTGGCTGTGATAATAATTTGTTCCATTTTATTGTTGAATAGTATTCCTTATGCAATTTACTTACTCACCAGTTGACTCATGGACACTTGGGTTGCTTTCACCTCTTGGTTATTTTGAATAATGTTGCTCTTGGGGCTCAGAAAACAACACCCCAATATTCAGCCTCAGCAGCAGCCTCACAAACAACAGTTTCTCTCTGACTTTCTCTGCCTCTGGTCCCTTATCCTCCCTCAAGGTCCCACAGAAACTAGAATCCCTCTTCCTCAAGGCAGGTCATAGAAACCAGAACCCCTTTTCCCCAAAGTGAACTATATAACCTAAAAATATGACTCTAAACTTTCATACCACATTTCCATGTAGAAACTGGCCACAAAGAAATGATTGGACCTCTCTTATATGACTGTGGGTCAGGAGACTCCAATTCCAGAAAGGGTCCTGCCCCACACCCAGGAGGAAAGCTGTTGCTCAGAGAGACCAAGAAAATTCAGACAGACAGGCCTTGCTGAGTTCCATACTCAGACTGTGAGCCTTGGATTACACCCTTTTTGTCCAATCCTATTTCTTCACAGCTGTTTATACTTTGTGGAACCTAAGCACAAAACTGGACAGTTTCCCCTGGATCTTTGGGTCTTCATTTGAAGACCCTGGTGGATACACGTTAATAAATGTGTGTGCCTTTTCTCCTATTCGTCTGCCTTTTGCGAGTCAATTTTTTAGGGAATTCAGTGGGCCAAGGGGAAACTTCTTTGGACCCTACACTGCCACGAACATTCACATTCACGTTTTTGTGCAGATGTATACTTTTATTTCTCTAAGATAAATACTTAGAAGTGGCAAGTTTATGTTTAACTTGGTAAGAAACTGCAACCCAGTTTTCCAGAGTGGCTGCTCTGTTCAGCTTTTACACCAGCAGATATTGCCCCATATTCTTACCCACACTGAGTGTCATCATGATGTCTTCACTTTCACCCATTATAGTGTGTGTGGGTATTGGTATTGTATTTTTGGCTTTTATTTACATTTTTCTGGTGATAAGTGAGATCGAACATTGTCTTCATGTGCTTATTCGTGAAGACACTTCTTTTGTGGAGTGTCCATTCCAATATTTGGCCCATTTCCTTTTTTTTTTTTAATAGTCAAGGTCTCGCTCTGTAGCCCAGGTTGGAGTGCAGTGGCGTGATCATGGCTCACTGCATCCTTGACCCCTGGGCTCAAGCAATTCTCCCACCTTGGCCTCCCAAGTAGCTAGGATGACAGGCACCACCATGCCAAGTTTTTTGTCCATTTCTTAAACTGGGCTGTCAGTTCACATAATTAAATAGAATTCAATTTAGGGTGCCTCATATGCTCTGGATACAAGACCTTTACTGAATGTGTGGTTTACAAATGTGTTCTCCCAGGATGTGGCTTACCTTTTATTTTCTTAACTATAAATTTAGAATGGCAGGGGTCAGGTCATGGGAGAAATGGAGTTTCCAAGATAAATAAACTCTGGTCCATAATTCTGTATTGTATAGTGTATTGTATATTCTATAGTGAAATTTGCTGAAAGAGTAGATTCCAGGTGTTCTTATGACATCAAAAATAAAATGGTAACCACATGAGTGACGAATGTGTTGATTAGTTTGACTGTGCTAATCATGTCATAGTATATACACCCATCTAAACATGTTGCATACTTTAAATAGATACAATTTTTATTTGCCTATTATACCTCAATGACACTAGAAAAAAATACAATTATCCAATTTGCCCCCAAAAAAGCAAAAGTTCATTTTTTCCCAATTTTTTAAATGATACCTGCTTTTGACTTTCTGTTTAAAAAGTGGTTGCTTAATTCAATGTCACAAAGATTTTCTTTTGCGTTTTCTTCCAGAAGTGTAATAGTTTCAGATCTTACATTTAGGTCTGTAATTCATTTTGAATTAATTTTGGTGTATAGTGTGAAGTTGAGGTCGAAGTTCATTTTTTAAATACCACTATCCAGTTCTTCCAACATCATAGGTTGAAAAGACTGTGTTCATTATTGAAATAGGAGGTAATATTTTTAAAACTTTTATGTCAAGATAATTATAATTTCACTTGCAGTTGCATCTTAAGGAAGCACACAATCTCTCACTTGCATTGCTCAATCTGAGCTTTCAACAGGATTATATAGAACAAACAAACCAACAGAAACTTTCAAAATCATTTTGTTTCTCAGAGTTCCTGTTCGTCTGTTGTTGGCAACTGACAAATAACAGAATTTTCTTTTCTTTTTTGTTTAAACCACTTTACTGATGTGTGACTGACATACAAAATGCTGTACATATTTAGTAGAGACAACTTGATGAGTCTAAGGATAAGTCGGCACCCATGAGAGCATCGAGGTCATAAACATTTCCATCCCCTCCAAATCCTCCTGCCCCTTTAGTATTATTATGGGCTTTGTTTGCTTTGTTTCTTTTCTTGGAAGAACACAACATAAGATCTATTCTGTAAGAAATTTTAAGTATACGATTTAGTACTCTTAGCTATGGGCATTATGCTATAGAGTAGATCTCCAAAACGTATTAGTTTGCATAACTGAAACTGTACCTTATGACTATCACCTCCCCATCTCCTCCTCTTCCCGATCCTTGGAACCACCATTCTATTCTCTGCTTCCAAGAATTCGACTATTTTAGATTCCTCCTATAAGTGAGATCATGCAATATTTGTCTTTCTGTTTCTACTTTATTCCACCTAGCATAGTCTTCCAGGTTCATCCCAGTTATCACAAATGACAAGATTTTCTTCTTTTTAAAGGCTGAATAACAACTCAGTTGCAAATAATAATAATTACCTGTTCTAAAAATGGGCAAGAGACCTGAACAGACATTTCTCCAAAGAGGACATACAAGTGGCCAGAAAGTGTATTTTAAAAATGCTCAACATCACTAATCATCAGGGAAATGCAAATCAAACCCCAATGGGATATCACCTTACACCTGTTAGAACATTATTATCAAAAAGACAAAAGATAACAAGTGTTGGCGAGGGTGCAGAGAGAGGGGAACCGTCTTATACTGTTAGTGGGAATGTAAACTGGTGAAGCCACTATGAAAAACAGTATGAAATTTCCTTTTAAAAACTAAAAATAGCACTACCATGCTAACCAGCAATCACACTGCTAGGTATATACCCAAAGGAATCAAATTGGAATCTCAAAGAGACATCTGCATTCCCAAGTTCATTGCAGCATTATTCGCAATAACTAAGATGTGGAATTAATCTAAGTATCCAACTATAAATATATGGATGCCAGGCATAGTGGTGCACTCCTGTAGTCCCAGCTACTCAGGCGACTGAGGTAGGAGGATCACCTGAGTCCAGAAGTTTGAGGCTGCAGTGAGCTGTGATTGTACCACTGCACTCTAGCCTGGGAGAGAGAGTGAGAGCCCATCTTAAAAAAAAAATGTTAGGAAAATGTGGTATGCACACAAAGTTCTGGCTATCTTTATCCACATTATTCTGCCTAGCACAGAACCACAGATGGATACTGAAAGTCTCGGTCACTGCTGAATTCAAGGAAGTTTAAAGCTCCCTTTCAGATGGCAGTAAATGTTCTCTTTTCAACAGGACATACCTAGGGGACCCCGTACCAACTGCAAGTAACAGCAGTCCTAGGGGTGAAGGGAGAAGGTAAGAGCCTAGAGAGGACTGGTTCTTCAGGTGCTTAGAGAGGACTTCTCAACCAGGCCCTGATGCAGCTGGGAGGCCTGGATGGTGTGCTAGAAGCCACCAGAGGCTGTATGCCCAGCTCCCACCCTCCCCTGGGTGAGGTCCTGCCAGTCCTGTTTTGACTCTAATCCCTGAACCATGAGGAAGAGGAGACCGCTGATCCTTTGGCTTCTTGGGTTATCCACACGAATACACAGACAGCCTCTGCTGTGGTCACTATAGTGTCTCCATTACCTGATCAGCGCCCCTACAGATGTCAATCCCAGCCTACCCCTGCCACTAACTTCCCCCATCCCTATCTGCTAGGCCTCCCACAAGTCGCTCAACAGGTCTAGATGTGAGTTTCCTCTTTTGCAACATGGTAGTTGTTATAGGCTGAATTATGACCCTCTTTATATTCATGTGGTGAAGCCCCAACACCCAGTACTTAAGAATGTGGCTGTATTTAGAGATAGAGCCTCTGCATGAGTCAGAGCTTTCCAGAGAAACAGACCCAATAGGACATAGATCCTACATAAGAGGATATTTTTAATGAGAATTGGCACACACAGTTATGGAAACCAAGAACAACCACCATCTGTCTGCCAGCTGGAGAACCAGGAAAGCTGATGATGTAATTCAGTCTGTGTCCAAAGGTCTAGAACTAGAGAGTACCTGCAGTATAAGTCCCAGGCTATCATTGAAGGGCCTGGGGTGGGGGAAGAGGACTGGTCTAAGTCTTGGAGTTCAAAGGCTGAAGAACCAGGAGCTTCGATGTCTACAGGTAGGAGAACATGCATGTCCCAACTTTAAAAAAAAGTGAGATAGGGAGAATTTGCCATTCCTCTGCTTTTTTATTCCATCCAAGTACTCAGCAGATTGGGTGATGCCAGCCCATATGGGAGAGGGTGGAGCTTCTCTGATTCAAATGCCAGTCTTTTGATTCAAACTCCAGTCTCTTCTGTAAACATTTTCACAGACATGCCCAGCAAAGAGGTTTTATCAGATATCTGGGTATACCTTAACTTAGTCAAGTTAACACATGAATTTAACTATCACAGCCTCATCTTCTAGTTCTGTGGGAGAGTAAGAGCCAGAAAGCAAGCCCAGATGGGTTTCACATGAGTCAACTCCTCATCCTACCTTTGGTAATTTTTCACTTTCCTGACTCTATTGAGCCCCCACTATCCCTACTCCCTTGTTCTCCCTTTAAATGCCCAATCATCTATGTGCAAATTCAAGTTAAGTTCAATTCACATTGGACTCTTTTCCATTATTGCAATAGTATATTACTGATTAAAAATGTTTTTACTGTTTAGTGTCTGGCTTTATCTTTGATAGAGAAAATAAGGAAGTGGATGCCATTTCCCTTCACATTTTACCGGACATTCTGATTTCAGAGAATCCTCTGATTTCATGGGCAATGAAAGATGTTTATGGTGCCTCTTCATGTCCCTATGGCTTTTATGGGAGTCAATCATTACAGGCAAGGTTTGGAGGCAGTTATGGCTCTTGATGCTCTCATCCTCGAGTGCGAAGTGTTGTCCATGATGGAGGACTTTGTCAGCGCTGGGTGGGGACACATATGTCTGACACACTGTCAGACACAGCTGTCAGGGCTGTGTCCATGGTTGCTGTTCAGATCCCCCAAATTTATTCCTTGGCTAAGTCTTGGCTAAGTTTTAGAAACCCTTCAGTTAATGAAAGGTGTTGCTTAAAGAGGAGAGCATTATTTGTTTTTAAATTAAAAGGTAAAGTGGCAATATGAACACTCAATTATTTATGTCATTTTAATTGCTTACTGTCCGTAATCCTTATCCGGACTACTTTTGTTTTGTTTTGTTTCTTAAAATCTGGATATAACTTGTAATGGAATAGCCAAGAAGACACTGCAGTGCCCTCCCTTTTCCTCCAGAAAAGGCGCTAAATCCAAAGGGCGGTGTTTGGCCGGGAAACTTCGAACTTTGTGCTTGTGGTTTTCAATGTGGTCCGATGGTTACATATAAAGTGAGTCCTGGGCGCGCTGTTTCCAGTCTTCCGGTACAATTTCGCTGCCTGGTTTTCCCTCTTCTCCTGTTCCTACCAACATACTCTGCACATAAAGGTTCTGCGTGAAGATGTTTTGAGCCCACCTCGGGCAGTCTCCCGGCATGGCGACCTCTGGCACTTTCTTGGGGAACATTCCTGGGGACGCTGAAGTTTCCACAGGACGCGCCTGGTGCAAGACGACACTCCCCCAGCCCGGCCCGGCCCGCACATTGAGTTTCAAGTTCTGGGCCCCGAGCAGTGGAGCGTCCCAGAAAATGTCCCTATCAGGGCCACTGCCAAGTGCTAGGCACCTGGGCAGAAAGAACAGGGCCTATCCCTCACTGAAATCTCCTGGCTGTAATCTTTCTACTTATATTTGCAGATAAGACGGCCTTTCTTCTAAGTAGTGATGTTAGGCCTGAGGTCCTTTTGCACGTCTTGGAGGTGGTCACTTTTGGTTCAGAGCCCAAAATAATGTAATTTGACCTAGGGTAATGTTATTTGAGCTGGTTATACATGTTCTTTGGCTTAAGCTGGAAGATATTTTTCTGTCTAGGGCTTGTCATCAAGAAGCCCACCCCACCTACAACCTGCTCCTATTCTTAGGCGTGGTGTAGCCACTGTGAGTGGTCAAGCCATTATTGGGCCAGGCAATCTGGGATTTTTATGCTCCTAGTAAAAGTGTATAGGCGTTGAAATAAGGTTTCAAGTAGAAGTTAACCCTCCAAAGGGAAAAGTAGCCTTTTAAATGTGTCTATACATAAAGCAGGGAGGTCAATGGGCACCTTGGGTGGGGTTGGCCTCAGTCACCTGAAGCTACCCGCATGGTGGGGGAATTGTCTGACCAGCTGTAGTGCGTCACCTAAGATGTGAGCCCCCACCACAGTCCAGGGCAAATGAAGCCCCAAAAGCCCGGCTCTTCAGAGCATAAGTAAAACTCAAAGGCTCTAGAGAGCGCTATCTGCACATTTAAAATTCTTACAAAGTGATGGCTTACAGAAGTGAACAGAAGATTTTGCTTCTTTTTTTTTTAAAGTAATAAAGGTGTTATCAACTGTGTATGTGAGGGAACAAGACTCAGGAAAAATCTACATACAGTTTGACAAGCACAGCAACTTTTCTGTGCAAAAGAAAAATAAAGGACAGGGCCATTAATTGGCTCTCAGGCAACAACTCCATGATACACTTTTTATTCCAATAACCAGAGAAGTCGAGTCACTTAGATTAATGAGTCAATGTGCTAGTGAACAAAAGTCACAACTTATTAGGACATTTGTCCCCCAGATGGAGACCTAAGAGAGGACTCCAGATTGTCATGGAAGAGAACTCAGGTGGGCTATTCCAGTCTCCATTCCAAACAAGCATCTTTCTCCAGGTCAGAAGTACAGGAAGACTTGAGACCCAGTGGCCCAGCCATAGGACTCATTGGTCCATCTAAGCAAACGGTGTGGCTTCTGCATCTGCCAGTAAACAGGAGGAGAGAAGTGGCCTCTGCCTGTATGCAACCTTAACAAGGCACAGGAGAGAACAGGGAGTTCAGATGCTGTTTCCCTCTGCTGAGACATCTGTGCTGTCTCTGACTTGAGAGCCTAGCAGTCTGCCTGGTTAGCAAGCACCCCTTGTAGGAAGGCGGGATAGAGGAGCAGCCGCCCCAGGTCAAGGGGTGTGTGCAGGGGCAGCTGTGTGTACTAAGCATTTTCAACTTGCTTGGGGTCACCACCACAAATGTTAATATAATTTATAAAGCACATACTTAGAAATGTGACCATGTCATTCTTATTCCTGGAACATGCTGTTCATTCCCCTCCCTTTTTTTACCTCACAGTTCTTTGTATTCCTCACTGAAAGCTTTCCTGATGTTTCCAGACATGAGCCAGCTGCCTCTTATCTGAAGACTGAAAGCTCCACACTCATGGGGGACCTCACAGTGGAGGGTTAATTGCTTTTGAACTCTGCACATTGATGAGTGACTGTCACATCCCATTCTTCATTTGGACTATTAAGGTGATCACAACGCAAGTGACGGTGCTGCATGAACCAACAAGCAGCCAAGGGTCACATAAGTAGTTATCTGCTTTTAAAAACTCAAAGGTCAATTTCCCGAGCAAAGCAGGGGTTTTCAGGCCCTGTGGTTAGTTGTGGTCCTGATTTGCATAATTATTCCTCTCTCTAGGTAGCAAATGAAAACATGCTATCCATTCTCTGACTTTTTAGAGCAGAACTCTGGAATAAATACTGAAATTGATGACATTTTATTGTTTCTAGTTTCCCATCATTTCTTGATCTCTCAAATGCATAGTAAAATAGGAACCTATTTTTGTCTGCTTTATCATCATGATTATTAGCATAATCATGGCACAAATTGTAATTGTACCCACACAGAACAAGAGCTGTAATGTTGAATAAATATGGTATTTCCTGCCATGGCACTGCTAATTTGCTGGTGTTAAAAACAAAGTTGAGACCCAGCATGGTGGCTCATGCCTGTAATCCCAGCACTTTGGAAGGCAAGGTGGGAGGATTGTTTGAGCCCAGAAATTTGAGACTAGCCCAGCAACATATTGAAAACTAGTCACTACACAAAATTGTAAACATTAGCCAGATGGGAGAATTGCTTGAGCCCAGGAGTTCGCAGCTGCAGTGAGCTATGATCGTACTACTGCACTCCAGCCTGGGCGACAAAGAGAGATTTTGTCTCTAAAAACATAAGAAACAAACAAACAAAATTTAGTAGGAAAAAAGTTTTCTGTCTACCCATGGGAAGAGATTGCTTTGCTAGTGAGACAGCCAGAGAGTCAAAAATGTGCATGCCAGTGCAGAGAGGGCAGGAAATTGAGGGGCATAGGCTTGAAAACAGAATGCTTAAAAGCAGCCAATTGAGGGGGAAAAAAAGAAGAAATAGCCTCTCAGACAGAGATGGAAGTTTTGTTTTATATGGTGAGATCAAACTAGTTTGTTCCTGTTAGTTAAGAGGACACTTAAGCAAGATGATCTGAGAAGTCAGTAATGTTGGCTCACCACCAAAAAAGTGATTATATACATAAATATACATACAAACATATACAGTTAGTCCTTGAACAACACAGGGTTAGGGGCACTAACCCCTGTGCAGTTGAAAATTCATGAGTAACTCTTGACTCCCCCAGGCTTTACCTCCTAATAGCCTCCTCTTGATTGGAAGACTTGCCAATAACATAATCTTATTTTTTCTATCTAACTGGGTTTTTTTACACAATAAATAATCTCTTCATCCCCTGTGTCCCCCACCCTTCTTGGAGCTCCTGGCTAATGAGGCTAGAAGAACAGACTAAGTATCCCCCTGCAAACTTAACTCCAGTCAGATAGGGTCCTCTGCAGAGTTGTTCCCTTCCGGGCAGAGCCCAGACACATGAAACCAACACCCGTGTCACCGCTGTTCTCCTTGCTTGTCTTTGCAGGGATGCACTGCACTCTGTCCAAGTCCAGGACTTTCCTGGCCTCCCAGTTGGGCAGATAAGAAATCTGTGGGTGACACCACAGAATGACTCAGACACTTGGGACAGGGAGGTGGGTGCAGAGGCTGGGAAAACAGGACCAGGTGTCCTTATGGCTTTTTGGAGGTTGGATTCACAGTAGCCAGTCGACCAAGAGGGTGGATGAGGGTTGTCCTAGGAGGCCAGGGATGGGCGCAGATAAGTTTCCATGGAGAGCTGTCGAGGTGAGACTTGAGATGAAGAGATGGGGACAGGCTCAGAGACCAAAGGGGTGTGGCTAAAGTGGGGACAGTGTGGCTTTGCATATCTTCGGAAGGTGCCTGTCCAAAGCATGGGGCAGGAGTTCGCATCAATCTCCCAGGTGACAGGTCCCACATAGAAGCTCCGCTCCCAGCTCCCAGTTCAGCATTATACCTGTCCCTTCCCCTCTCTCAGATTCTAGGTTTTGCTGTTTTCTAATTGTATTTGGTTTCATTTATTTTTTTTGTTTTGTTTCAAAGAAGGGGGGAGAAAATAGAACACTTGAAGACTGGCAGAGAGACATCTTCCTTAGCCCTTTCTCCCTTTCCATCTCCCAGCTTCCCAAATGCCCAGTGCCCTTCAACCTGTTGAACTTTTACTGCTTGGGACAGTTATTATTATTGAAATAGAGGCAAGGTCTGCCTCTGTCTACTTATTCCTCTCTCTAGGTAGCAAATAGGCTAGTGGTGCAGTGGCTTGATCATAGCTTACTGCAACCTCAACCTCCTGGACTCAGGAAATTCTCTTGCCTCCAGCCTCCTAAAGCACTGGGATTACAAGTATGAGCCACTGTGCCTTGCCATTGGGACAATTAGTTTTATGTATGGACTTGGCAGGACCATAGCACCTAGATATTTGGTTAAACACTAGTTTAAATATTGCTGTGAAGTTGTTTTGTTTTTTTCAGATGAGGTTAACTTTTAAATCAATAGACTTTGATTTAAGCAGATGACTCCCCTTGTTGTGGCTGGATCTCATCTAATCATTTAAAGGTCTTAAGAGAAAAGTCTGACCTACCCCAGGAAGAGGGAATTCTGCACGCTGCCCACAGACAGCCTGCAGATTCAAGCTTCAACAGGCACTCTTTTCTGAGGCTCCAACCTGCTAACTGCCTGCAGACTCCAGAGTACCTTAAAATCAATCCACCTCTCTCCCTCCCCCCTTCCCAAGTATTCGATTATGATTATTACACACACACACACACACACACACACACACACACACACCCAGGTTTTCATTCACAGTTCCCAGTTCATAACTTCCATAGCCCTTTTTACTTGTTATGTTGGGGTGCTTTAGGCCTCAGGAAACAGAATATCTGTCTCTCTTTGTCTCTCTCTCTCACCTTCTCCTGTCTTTTTACCTGTCCAAGGCAAGACTCTAATCTGACTGTAGGTCATAAGACCCTCATTCTAGATAGGGTCCTGCCCCACACTCAGAAAGAAGAAATGTGGCACAGAGAGGCCAAGAAGACTCTAGACAGACAGGCCCTGCTATGTTTAGATCAGGTACTTTATTTCCAATCACATATCAACACAATTGACAACCAATGAAGTCTCTATAAAAGGCCAAAAGGACAGTGCTCGGAGAGCCTCTGGACAGCTGAACACATGGAGGCTTGCAGGAGGATGAAGAAGAGCTCACCCACATGCCAGGAGGGTACACACCCCACCTTCATGGTGACAGAAGCTCCTGAGCACAGGGCCCTTCCAGACCTTACCCTGCATGTCTCTTCATCTGACTGTTTATCTGAATCCTTGAGTGTAGTGTTTCCCTGAGTTCTGGGAGCCACTCTAGCAAATTAATCAAACCCAAAGAAGGGGTTATAGGAACTTGTGACTGGGGTGGAAAGGACAGAGACGTCTTAGGGACTGAGCCCTACCCCTGATAGTGTCAGAACTGAATTGGAGGACACCCAGCTGGCGTCCACTGCTTGGTGGTGGGGAGAAACCCCCATGTTTGGTTCTAGAAGTCTTCTGCGTTGATGATTGTTGTGGTGTGAGAGCACCTCGCTTTACCCTCCCCCTTCTGTTTTGTGTCTCAAGAGAATCCTGACGAACACACCTGTGATCATTCCTTTCTTTGTCCATCCATACCACTCAGCCATCAGAATAGTATCTTTAGTTCATCTAAGTCTGGAAACAAGAAACTAGTTTATACTATGTCCAAGTGCTTGACTGGGAAACGTATGATCAAAATGTTGGCGCTGCATTCTCAGGGGCTCCTCACAGTGTCCCTCGTGTCCACGTGGTCTTGGGGTACCTGTGACAGAGCAGACCTGCTTGGCTTGAGCTTCCATTAGTCAGCTGTTCTCTAGTCTCATGCCCTGAGGCTTGGGAGCATGGAACAGTAACCATCACATAACAGTGATGCAAAGACACAGCCACACAAGACACATATCTCATCCATCTTGAGTTGTGATCTTAGCCCATGTCTGTTTCTGTGGCCACTGACATGCTGCTTGGTGCAATGTCTCAGATGTTTGGTCCCTAGACGTCAAGTTCAGGGCCTTGTCCTGGAGACCCATGTCAAGCAAGGTCTTCCCTCAGCGACGATCCTCCTGAACACAGTCCCTCCTCTGTTCTCCCGGCTGTTGTGGGGTTGACTCCCCTGCACTCTGGGCAGGAAGTGAGAGGGAGCACTCACTTTTCCAGGGCTGGCTCTGTGGTGGGTCACTTGTCTGTGATGTCACCAAATTTTTCATTTATTTCTCTTCAAACACCTGCTAGGGCTTGCTGATACCCCTTAGTGAAATCCTCTCTGAGTTCCACCAGGTCAGTGGAGAAATATATACATAAACATGGAGAAGAATATAAGGTACCCAGAACTGTCTAATTCATAGTTGAGACAGAAAATGGAATGGTGGTCATCAGGGGCTGGTGGAGCAGGGCATGAAGAATTACTGTTTACTGTATTGAATGCCTAAAAATGGTAAATGTTATTTCACCACAATAAAATGAAAGTGTCATGATGCACTTTGGCTCTTACCAAAGACTGGCTTTCCAAGCTTTTTTTGTTGACATGTCTTGGGCCCCTGAGTAGCTGCCATGGTCTGAATGTTTGTGTCCTACAAAAGTCATGGGTTGAAATTCTCATCTCCAAGGTGACATTATTAAGAGGTGGGACTTTTGGGAAGTGACAAGGTTATGAATGAGATTAGTGCCCTCATAAAAGGAACCCCAGAGAGCTCCCTCACCCCTTCCATCATGTGAGGGCAGTGATAAGATACTGTCTATGAACCAGGAAGCAGGTCCTTACCAGACACTGAATCTGGCATGCCTTGGTTTTTGACTTTCAACTTTCAGAGATAAGAGCAGTGACTTCTGTGGTTTATAAGTGTCAGGCTGTGGTCTTCTGCTACGGCAGCTTGCATGAGCTAAGATAGAGCCACCTCTTAGGAGCATGTTGAGGTGGTTCCCAGGGATGTCATGAAGCAATGGTATGGGAGTTGGGAAGTGGCTCAGGCTGGAGGAGACAAAACAGGGGCCTTAGCCCGGGTCTCCTGAGCTCTGGGGCTGGAGCAGTCCTGCAGAGTTGTCCTGAGTTGAAGAAACCACTCCAGTTCAACACATACACCAAGTTCCTATAGCATTGACATTGCTTCTTTTATACATTTGAAATATGTTTTCTATTCTATTTCACTTAAAAATAATGGTCAAAACATACACGTGTGTGTGTAGATAGATAGATAGATAGATAGATAGATAGATATGGATATGGATATGTGTGTGTGCACACATGCACATACCACACACAGGGTGCCAAAAAATGTATACATATTTTAAGAGATGTCATCTATGTATAACTTTTTGAAGTTGAATTGAATTACAGTAGCATTGTGTAGTATGATGTTCACTCATAAGATGACATTAATCAAATTAATGCTAGTGTCACCATGCAACAGGCAGGACAGTCAAAGAAAATGGCAGAAGTGTGGGGGGCTAGCCCCTGCAGGTTTTGAGGGTCCCTGGAAAGAGGTGGCGGTGTCGGCGAATCTGTAGGGATAGATATTAAAAGAAAGAAAGAAAGAAAGAGATTGGGGGAGAAAGAGACTGGACTCTGTCTAGTGCAGAAGCTGTTTATTGGAAGTTACAGCGGATATTTATCTCCCAAATTTTACACAGTCTCACAAGTCTTTCACGTGAACACAAAGCCAGGTGCATGAGGGGTGTCCCCCACCCACCAGTTGTTTTCTCAGGTATGAGGAAGGACAAACCCCAAAATTGCCTTATTGTTCCCTATGCTAGTTAATGTTCCTCAAAAGCAATGCATCAATCCCTACTAGCATCATGATGTTTTAATAATCAATAACTTCTAAAGCTCATGCATACACAACACCCATGATGACTAACTTAAATCTTATTACCTTTCTATTCTATGTTAATACTACTTACACAATTTCTATGGAAGCTCTTAATTATAGCTTGAACCAGTTCCGAAAGAATGTGGCCCAGTCCAAAGATCACGCTGGGCTCTTTAGGATGTGGCCCAGTCCAAGGTTCATGCTGGGCCATTTCTGGTAACTCTAGATAATCATCTATACCGTCTAAAGCTGAAAACAGCTCTCCATATGCATATACTGATTCTATAAATATACCTTTAAATCTTATAAAGAGGCTTGTACTGTATAGAAGGCCCCCAAATGTGACCTGAGTTTGAATTATACCTAAGCTGAAACCACAGTTCATGGGAAACAGGAACAATGAGTTTCTAGAGTGAGCCATGCCTGTCACAGTCACAGAGCCTTCAGCTTAGGTCAGCAGAGTTTCTTTTGGCCAAGTGTGAAGGGAGGAGGGAATGGGGTCAACTGCTCCCAAACGCATCCTAGTGGTCTCGGGGTCCGCGGCCCTCCCTGATCCCTAATGCTCAGTGGGCCTCTGTGGCCTGCTCCCAACACAGAAGCACAGTTGTCATTCAAGGAACGCAAGACCATTTTGAAGTGGTATTTAATATTTAAGAATGTTGTGGAAGTATGACAATGGTGGTGTGAGTATGCAACAGAAGCTCCAACATGTCTAACAATTGCACACATCTGTGATAAGTTTGAGACACTTGGTACTGTGTGTGATGAGCACAAACAAAGATCAGGAGGTCTCTCACAGCAACAAGTCCTGCTTATTCTTTTATGGTGTTGGAACAACTTACATGCTCGCCACAGGAGTCTGTCAAACAATGTGCATGTGAGACAGGAGTTAGCAGAATAAGCAAACAATACATTCTTAAAACAGCAAAATCGATTCTACTTCCAACAAGATGGTGCCCCACCACACTTCCACGAAGATGTGAGAGCTTACCTCAATGAAAATTTGTCAAGACATTGGATAGGATGAAAAGGGGTGATTGAGCTTCCCCCCATTCTCCTGACTTACCACTCCTTGACTTCTACCTATGTAGGACCTTAAAGGATGTTGTATACCATAGAAAACCGGCTACACTGGCAGTACTTCAGGAAGAAATTGAAACAGTATGCGCAGCAATACAAGTGGACATTGGTCATTGTTGCTCAAACAGTAGTTTGCCATAATAAGAAGTATCTGGATGCTGATGATAACCACTTTGAGCACCTCTTGTAATCGCAGAAGTCAAATGTGACTTGTATATATCTTTTGTTGTTGGTATATCTTGAGTATTACAACTTTAACACAGTTTTTCCTTTCTGAAAATGAGCATACATTTTTGGGGGGCACCCTCCATATATGGAGAGGGAAAGTGCTCCTAGATTTACAATTGGGCTGTGTCCTGATAAACCCATTATAAAATAAAACTACAGTAAGTCAAAAGTGCATTTTCAACTTGTGATATTTTTGATGCACAACAGGTTTATCCAGACGCAACCTCATCATAAAGCCAGGTGTGTACTAAATGCATATCGCTTTCGAGTCTTAAAGTCAAAAGATCCTAAGTCGAAACACTGAAAGTCAAGGACCATCTGTATATGTGCATATATAAAAATTTTTATTTATATATTTCTCAGTTAATATAATGTGTGTATAAATGTATATTACGTATATTAATATCTCAATTTTGGTCAACACAGCAGCTTTGTGAGTGGTTACACAGAACAGGCTGATGTTTAAATGAGTCAACCAAACATAAAACAAGTTTCCTACTCCTGCCTGGAGCTACACACACCCCCTCAGTTCCAGGTTGATCCTCCACCTTATCCCACAGAAGAAGGAAGGACCTCTGAGAACTGCAGCAGGGCCCTAAGGAGCCTCAGAAGGTACAGGACTTGAGGCACCCATACCATCCCCAGACTCAGGAGCCAATTCCCAAGAAGACATGGATTTTTCTTCCATGAACAAGAAAACAGCAAATGGCCCTTTCCACAAGCCAAAGCCCATTCTGTCATCATATGGGCCAGAATGTGACCTGATACATAGGCTCCTTTCCACAGTTAAGGAACCCACATGATCAGAACACAGTGCGTGGCCAAGTCTGAGTCCAGCCTGGACCTCACCCAATTAGGAAGAAACAAGTACTAAGGCAGGAACGGCCCCTTTGAGGGCACATGTGCAGCCCCAGACCCTTTACACCTTCATTCTAACCTCACAATAACCTTGCAGATGGATGTTAGAATCCTCCTGCACAGATAAAAAACCCAAGACCCTTCAGACTAACTCAGGATCAAATGCTTAAATCCTGAATCCACATGTGCACCCTGCAGTGCCACCTGCAGCCAGCCCAGCTGTGCTGTTCTGTGTAATTTCTAAATGAATCTCCATCCTATAGCAATTTCCCCATCTTTATTTAGTCTTGGAACACTTTCCAGCAGCATTTTCCTTGTGAAAAAAAAATAGATGGCAATTCTTATTCTATGGTATGCCTCCCAAGTGGGTGAGAATTGGTTCTTGGAGGCTATACCCATCTGAGATATCACAGTGGCTTGCAGTCCCCTGGAGGGCTCCCCTACCACCAACACCTCCCCCCCATAAACAGATACATTGTGTATCTGGTATGGACATTTTACAGGTGTAGTGAAAATTGGGAAAACACATGTCTAAAAGTCAGGGGCAATGAAGAAATGAAGTTTGAGAAACTCTGTTCTCTCCTGAGACTTCTTTGCCCCTGTGAGCCTAGATTGGAATCAGTGTTCCTCAGAGTGGATTTTAGGGAACTGAGGGCAGGTAGCTGCTCTGCAGATTCCTGGGCCCCACTGCAGATGTTCCAGGGAGGGGTGGGGGCAGGAATTTGCATTTTTAAGACTCTCTAGTATTAGTCTTCTTAGGCTATCCTAACAAGCACCACGAACCAGATGGCTTAAACCACAGACGTTGATCTCTCATATCTTGGAGGTTAGAGTCTGAGATTAAGATGTGGGTTGGGTTGATTTCTCCTGAGGCCTCTCTCCTAGGCATGAAGATGCTATCTCCTCCCTGTGTCCTTATGTGGACACAAATACTTAGAGAGCGAAGCCAGTTAGGGACAGAGGCAGATGCTGGAATGATGTGTCTTCTTAAAAGCCCCTTTCAACCACACTACACTAGAGTTTATGTTAATGATGTGACTTTGAAAAATCCCTAAGGAGAAACCTGGTTGTCAGGGAAACAGACCACATGATTAGAGGGTGGGAACTTTTGCCCCACCACAGACCTGAAAGTGGGGAACTGTTCGTTGAGTTGATCACCAAAGACCAGTGATGTAACCAATCATGTGGATGTAACAGAAATATCCATACAATCCCTGAAGGAAAGGTTCAGAGAACTTTTGGGTTGTGACATCACAGAGGTGCTGGAGGCTGTGTGCCCCAACTCCACTGTTATGGTCCAAGTAACACTTGGCTGCTCCCCCTGATACCAATAAATCAGCAGCAGGAACTGGTAGAAAAAAGTTTATTTCTGAATTCGAATCCAGGGAGCAGAACCGGACTCGAGGTCTTTCTAAAATGGTTCTGCTCACTCTCCAGGCTTTTACAGTTCACTTTTATAAATCCAGAGTTGCTAGTACCTACACATTAGCCACTTGACCATTAGAGCATTGTATAGAACTTGAGTTTCAGCTGCATTTTTTTTTATAGTAACATTTTTCAGTTCAGACTTCCTGGTGCCAAATATCAGAGGTATCTCATAGCTTTTATCAGTAGGGCCTGGCAGAAGTGTTAATCAAGCTTGTCACAGAGTAAAGGGAGCTTACAAGGCCTATGACATCATGCATTACATAAAAAGTTATACAAATCACAAAACTTATGATTACATTGATACAAAAGTTATACAAATCACGAGGCTTATGATTACACTGATACTATATTATTCAAACTTATAACAACTCAGAAAAAGGGAGTAAATGGAGATTTTCATCTTTCAGTTGATTGGGCGTAGACTACAGGGAAGTCAAGGATCCCCTGAAGTTACTTACTGGAAGAGCATAAGAGATAAGGGGAAGCACACTTTTTATTAGCTCTCAGGAATATTGTCTAGGAATGTACAGGAGCACTTGAGCCCTTGCCATGTCCTTCTCTAGGGACCGTGAAAATATGGACAGACAGTAGTAGGTTTCTTATCATCACAAGGGCAGAAACTCCTGTACTTGGGACCCTTTCAAACCTCACCTATGTATCTCTTCATCTGGCTGTTTATCTGTATCCTTTGTAAAATCCCATCTAATAAACTGGCTAAGTGTAAGTAAATATTTCCCTGAGTTTTGTGAGCTGTTATAGCAGATTATCAAGCCTGAGGAGGGATCACAGGAACCCTGATTTATGGCTGGTTGGTCAGAAGTGCAGGTGTCTGGAACTTGTGACTGGCATCTGAAGTGGGGATAGTCTTGTGGGACTGAGCCTTGAACTTGTAGGGTCTGTGCTAACTTCAGGTAGTTAGCATCAGAATTGTGGGACAGCCAGTTGGTGTTTACAGAGAATTGAAGAATTGCTTGACGTGAAAAAAACCCACATGTTTGGTGTCAGAAGTGCTGGGATAGGGTATAGGATAACTGAGTTTTTCTTTAAGGCTGCTAGAACAAGTTACCCTAGATTGAGTGGCCTAAATAACAAAAATTTATTACAGTTCTGGTAGTTGGAAGTTTGAGATCAGGACGCCAGCAGATTCAGAGTTTTCCTGTTTATATTCTCACATGGCAGAGAAAGAACTCTAGATGCTTTCTCTTGTTATAAGGGCATGAATCCCATTCATGAGAGAACCAGAGTAGACTGAGTCCTAACAGACTAAATAAGGCTCAGTTCATTTGAATCACCCACCAGGCTCTGCCGAGTTGACAGGTAGTCTTTTGTCTATAGCTTAAAGGTGGATATTGGATGTTTCCAATACAAAGAAATGACATTTCTTTTCACCTCATTTGCATATGTTTGAGAGTATAGATATGTTAATTACCCTGATCTGATCACTCACTTGTCTAAAATGGGTGGAGAGGCCACTTCAGACAGAGCTCCTGAAAAGTATACATAAAATAACATTTGCAGGAGGATTCTGGAAACAATGACTACAGTCTCCATGGAAGATATTATTATTATATAATAGTGGGTAACAAATGTAGAGTGCAAAACTAGAGCCCATGGGAAAAACAATTCAATGAGCAACTTTAAAAGAAAAGAACAACAACAAAAAAAAAGACAAAACTACCTGTGCAGGGCATCTGGCAGCTTGCAGTTGAAACACAGGTCAACTGAAACTATTTGGAAAGTTTCCAGTCTAGGCGTCTATCTGCAAGGTGCGAAGGGTATCCACCAACGGCAGGGGCAGCTGAGCCTAAGGACCCTAGGAGGTTAGGAGGCAGTAGAAAGAGGCCTCCGAATTAATTGTGTGTTTTTAAAACGGGCAAATGATCTGAAGAGACGTTTCTCAAAAGAAGACATAAAAATGGCCAACAGGTATTGATTAATACTGATGAATATCATCAATCATCAGAAAAATGCAAACCAAAACCACTATTGTTTTTCGTTTTTTTTTTTGAGTTGGAGTCTCACTCTGTCGCCCAGACTAGAGTGCAGTGGCTGCTCCCGGCCACCGCAGCCTCAACCTGCTGGGCTCCGGCAATCCTTCTGCCTCAGCCTTCCAAGTAGCTGGAATTACAGGCATGCGTTACCATGCCCAGCTGATTTCTTGATTTATTGTAGAGATGAGGTCTCGCTGCCCAGGCGGGTCTCGAATCCACGGGCTCAAGCAATCCACTCACCTCAGCCTCCTAAAGGCGCGGGATTACAGGCTGAGCCACCGAGCCCGGCTCCAAAACCACTATTAATACCTCCTCACCCCAGTTGGAATGGTTATTATTAAAAAGTCAGGAAATAAAGGAAGCTGGCAAGAGTGTGGAGTAAAGGGAATTATCATACACTGCTGGTGGGAATGTAAGCTTGTACAGTCACCAAGGAGAACAGAATGGAGGTTCCTCAGAAAACTGCAAAGAGAACTACCACATGACCCAGTGATCCCTGATGGGTATATATTCAAAGGAAAGGAAATCAGTAGTCAGACATCTTCACCCCCATGTTGATTGCAGCATTAGTCACAATAGCCAAGACATGGACTCATTCTAAGTGTTAGAAGGGAGGAATCCGTTCCAGTGTTCTTTAGCACTCTAGAATGACTGCAGTTAACAATGTTACATCGTTTCAAATAGCTAGAAGGAGGATATGGAATGTTTCCAACACAAATAATGACATATGTATGTATGGAAACATCAATACGTGCCCAATAAATATGTGCAATAATTAGGTGTCATTTAAATACATATGAAGAAAAATAAAATAAAGTTCAGCAAAAAGTGAGACGCCTTTGCTGGACAAGGGTGTGCTTCACTTGCGCTTGGTCTCTTGGTGGCTCTCTGCCTTCTTAGGCAGCAGCACTGCCTGGATGTTGAAAAGACACCGCCCTGCGCAATGGTCACGTGACTCAACCGCCTGTCTAACGCCTCTTCCTTACTGAAGGCCAGCTGCAGGTGGCGTGGTATGATGCGCGGTTCCTTGTGGCTCGCCACGTTGGCCGCCAGCTCCAGGCCAGGTACACACGCACTCGCCCCCACGCACCCAGGGCAGACACTGGAAGGGCTCGCTGCCCTGCTGCCACTGGAAGGGCCTGGTGTTGCGGGCAGCGCGGGCAAGAGGGCATGGCAAGCTGGACTTTACACCGCGGGACGGCGCCGCTGCATCCTCTGCACAGGGCTATGGATGCTGCACTCAACAATCGGCTGAAGGCGTTCTGCTGCCAGGAAGCTCCACTGGCTGCTCCGTGGAGCAGCATGTCCAATAAAAAGAGAACTGGGAAGTCACCTCATTTGTGTACAGCGCCAGCACATCTGAGCACAGAGTGGCTCAAAGTAATGTTTTCCATGTGCTTTGGCCCTGGCTGCCCTGACAGACCGGCTTCGATGTGCACTCTGGGGGACCAGTCGCTTTCTTGGATTTCGGAAAATCATCCCGTCGCCTCTGCGAGTTGGAAGGTAGAGAAACGGGACTTTCAGTTGAGCCACACTTTTTTTTTTTCTTCTAAGACGGAGTTGTTGCCCAAGTTGGTCTCAACTCCTGGGCTCAAGACAACCTCCTGCCTCAGCCTTCCAAAACGCTGGGACTGCAGGTGTCACCACCATGCCCGGCTCAGAGACATACTTCTTAGATCCCTTGAAGAGCTACCTTCCCTCACCCTCTGAGGTTAGATAGCTGGGTCTATGAAATAAACTGACAGCAGGCAGATGCACAGGACAAAGGCACACAGACTTATTATGTGCATCGAGGCCTCACAGGAAAAATAAAATTAATACTCTCAAACAATGATATTTAGCAGCTTACATGCCCTCTTCATAGGGGAGAGGAGGAGGAGGATATAGACAATTCTGAAAAGATAAAATTTTTAAAAAGATAAAACAACAACAGATGCTGGCGAGGATGTGGAGAGCTTCTACACTGCTGGTGGGAATGCAAACTAGTGCAACCTCTTTGGAAAACAGTATGGCGATTTCTAAAAGAACTTGACATTGACTTTCCATATGACCCAGCAGTCCCCCTACTGGGAATATACCCAAAGGAAGTCAAATCATTCTACAAAAAAGATACCTGCACACGCATGTTTATTGCAGCACTATTCACAATAGCAAAAAGATGGAACTAACCATGCTGCCTATCAAAACTAGCTTGGATAAAAAAATTGTGCTGCATATATACAATGGAATATTACGCAGCAATAAAGAAGGACAAGCATCCGGAGTTTGCAGCAACTTAGATGGATTTCAAGTCTATCATACTCAGTGATCTGTCACAGAAACAGAGTACCATATGTTCTCACTCATAAGTGGACATTGAACATTTACCATACTTTAAGAAAGAGGATACTGCTGGGGGATGAGTGGGGACAACACAACATCAAAAATAAGGGTACCTGATTTTAAACCAGGTAAAGTGGGAGGTAATAAGGTCTTGAGGGTGGAGCCTCATGATGGAATCAATGTTCTTTTGAAAGGGACCCCAGAGACCCCTCACTCTTTCCACCAAATAAGGACACAGCAAGAAGGTGCCATCTATTAACCAGGAGGCAGGTTCTCACCAGACATTGAATCTGCCAGTGCCTTGAACTTGAACTTCCAAGCCTCCAAGCTTTGAGAAATAAACATCTGTGATTTATAAGCAACCAGTCAATGATATTGTTACAGCAGAACTTGTGGACCAAAACAGTTTCTTCTGCTGTAATTCCTTCCTTGCAACCTTATCCATCTTATTTTTCCCACCAGTTGCTTTTTGCTCCTCCTTATCTGCAGGATTTCCTTGCACAGTCTAGGTATTAGCCACATTGGTTTGGACACTGCAAGTATTCTCTACAACAGGGGTTCCCAATCTCTGGGCCATGGATCACTACTGATCCATGACCTGTTAGGAACCAGGCCATACAGCAGGAGGTGAGCAGCGGGCCAGTGAGCAAAGCTTCATCTGTATTTACAGCTACTCCCCATGGCTCATATTACTTACTGCCTGATTCTGCCTCCTGTCAGGGTTCTCTCCCAGCCAGTGGGGCATGGCAGGCAGAGCTCAGTACCTGCCTGCAGCCCTAACGGGACATGACTCTGGGCTATGCAGGTGGAGGTGGGGGGTGGGGATGGAGGGAGTGGCTTTTCTTGCCCGTCATTGCTCAGCCTTGGGGGAAACCAAGGTTCCACACAGACTTTAAACCGAGAGTGTGAACATGAAGGAGTTCAGGATGTGACACCCCAAATATGCTGCTTTGGTATTGATTATTTTCAGCTGAAGCCTCTTGAAAAAGACAAACTGCAGAAATGTGAAGCTCAAGACAAGTTGGCCTTTTCCAACAGATTCTAATTTGTCCAAGAGAAGTAGTCATCATTATTGGCTTGCCTGACCAGGGAGGTAGCCAGGTACCAGGTCACTGGGCACCTGGTTGTTCTGGACATCTCTGTGCGAGCACATGGCTGGTCCAGCTCAGGGACAGAGGTGGGGGAGGTGAGGGAGCCCCAGCATCCCCACTAGACCAGGAAGGAGAGTGCTCCAAGGCCTGCTTGGTTTCAGGAGCTCGAAGAGTGAAATTCCAGAGCCTAGCCAAGAGAATGTCAGTCTTTACAATTAACAAATGAATCTTGCAAAGGTAACCAGAAGAAGCTGCCCGTGCAAAGGGGGAAACACCACTCTTAGTCATAAATCATATTTGGCAGCTGATTCAAGGTGTGGAATTGAAAATGTCTACAAGAGGATAGTTTTGTTCGTCAAACAATAGACATGAGAAGTCCTTAGAGCTATGGCTAATGTGTTTGGCTTTCTGTTGGTATATTTTTTAATTGGTAGACTCTCATTTGTACAAAAATATCTTGTCAAAATAACCGAAGACTCTAAAGATTGTGACTTTGTTCTGTGAGTGCTGACTTCTGCACTGGCTGACTTACAGGCAAGCGCTACCACGCCCTGCTGATTTTTGTATTTATTGTAGAGATGAAGTCTTGCTGCCCAGGTGGGTCTCGAACCCGCGGGCTCAGGCAATCCACTCACCTCAGCCTCCCAAAGGCACGGGATTACAAGCTGAGCCACCAAGCCTGGTTTTTTTTGTTTTTTTTTTTTAAATAAGACTGACCACCTCACCCGTGGAAACCAGGAAGAAGGTGTCACTGTGCTCACCAGACAGCTTCGGCAGCTATGGACAGGTCTTTGCATGTTCTGTGACCCACTTGACCATGGCAGAGCAAGGCTGGGGGGGCACCCTACCACCAACAGGTGTGGGTGGACAGTCTATCTACAGGGTTCCAAAAAGGTGAACCCTGCTCCTCAGGACTGCAATGTCCTGGCTGCCTGCCCTGGCCTTCTCTGCCTGTTGCACCTTGGAAGAAGTTATATCTGCATCTAGAAAATTGCCAGGGAAACTTCTTGGAGTTCTATGGTAGATGCACATGCACACTAAGCCCAGGGTACCCCCATATGGTTTCCGGAGATGGAATCTACTCCTCTTGTCAGAGGCATCCCATATACAGGGCCTTATGGTAGAATAATTTCTGCTGCTCAGCTTCCCATAGAGGACCTCACCATATTCACATTTCCATGCCCTCGGCAGCAATGACCCTGTTTGCCACAGCAACCAGTGACTCAAAATCATCCTGCATAGACGTCCTACCAGAACCTTACTGGTATCCCTTTGGCATGTCGACCCAGGGGCATACTGTATTACAGGGTGCCTTAGTCTGTGTGGGCTGCTATACAAAATGTCATAAGCTGGGTAACTTATAAGCCACAGAAGTTTATTCCTCAGAGTTCTGGAGGCTAGAAGTCCAGGACTAAGATGTGACAGATTCCATGTCAGGTGAGGACAGAGGACACACCTCCTGGTTCATAGAGGGCACTTTCTCCTTGTATCCTCACATGGCAAAAGGAAAGGGGAACTCTCCAGGGTCCCTTTTATAAGGACACTAATCCTATTCACAAAGGCCTGACCAGCATGACCTATCAGCCCCCAAAGGCCCAGCTCCCAATACCATCACCTTGGGGGTGATGACTTCAACATGATGAATTTGGAGGTTGGGACACAGACATTCAGTCCACAGCAGTCGCTATGCCCATCGTGTAGTCCACAGTTCAACCGTGCCTGGCAAGAGCTCCTGCCTCTTCCCTCTGCTGCTGGGAGGTAACCTCTAAGTTGCCTGACAGGAGTATCTTCGCTTGCCTGGGGGACTTGGGTCACACCGGGTGGTCCTACAATGTGGTTTAGGGTGGTTTGCCACATTGAAGAAGACAGTGTGACATGAGGGATAGGAGAGAATCCTTGGGTCAAGTGATGGCAGGATAGGATGTAGTCTGGGGGCTTTGGGTCCTGCAGTTCTATCTCCTCTGGAGCTGGAGACTAAGACCAGCATGTAAGAAGTCAACCATTCCTACTATTGGATCCCAACAGAATGTCTGGATACTAAGGCTAGGGGAGTGGCCCTGATTAGCAGAACTTCCGGTGTACTGTCGCACACGCATGCCTGGGAAGTGACACAGTCCTAACACATAGGGAGAGGACAATGGAAGCTCCCTGTGAAGTGTCTTTCCTAGACTCTGCCCCATGGGTCTCTTCTCCTGGCTGATTTTAATGTCTCCTTTTCCTGTAATAAATTATAATCATGAGTGTAACAGCTTTCAGTGAGTTCTGGGAATTTTTCCAGTGAATTGCAGTCCCTGAGATGGTTTTGGGAACCCCTCACCCCACAAACTTGTAGTTGGTATCAGAAGCAAGGCTGGTCTTTGGACTGATTCCCTCTAACGTCCCAGTTGGCCTAACACTCTCTCTCACACAGGCTCACCGCTTTCCACTATACATCACTTTATTGCATTTTGCAGATACTGAGTGTTTTACAAGTTGAAAGTTTATAGCAATCTTGCATCAAGCAAGTCCATCAGTGACATTATTTCAACAGCATGTGCCTACTCCAGTCTCTGTGTCTCATTTTGGTAATTCTTGCAGTATTTCAAACTTTGTCATGATTATCTGTTAGGTGATCTGTGATCAGTGATCTCTGATGTTACTATTGCAATTGTTTGGGGGAGCCATGAACCATATTCGTGGAAGATGGTGAACTCGGCCGATAAATGTCATGTAAGCTGTGTTCCACAGACAGGCCGTTCCCTCATCTCTCTCTCTCTCTTCTCGGGTCTCCCTATTCCCTGGGCACAACAAATATTGAAATTTGTCAATTAATAACTGTACAGTGGTTCCTAAGTATTCAAGTGAAAGGAAGAGTTGCACATCTTTCACTTTAAATCAAAAGCTAGAAATAATTAAACTTTGTGAGGAAGGCATGAGATAGTCCAAAAACGAGGCCTCTTGCACCCATCATCAAAGTTGTGAATGTAAAGGAAAAGTTCTTGAAGGAAATTAAAAGTGCTACTTGAGTAAACACAGAATGATGAGAAAGCAAAACAGCCTTATTGCTAATGTGGAGAAAATTTGAGTGGTCCAGATAGATCAAAACATTCTCTTAAGCCAAAGTCTAACTCAGGACAAGGTTCTCACTTGCTTCCATTCTGTGAAGGCTGAGAGAGGTGAGGAAACTGCAGAAGAAAAGTTGGAATCTACCAGAGGGTTAAGGAAGAAAGCCATCTCCGTAACATAAAAACACAATGTGAGCAGCAAGTGCTAATGGAGAAGCTGCAAGTTCTCCAGGAGGTCTGACTGAAATCACTGATGGAGGTGGTTATACTAAACAACAGATTTTCCATGTAATTGAAATAGTCATCTGTTGGAAAGTGCCATCTAGGATTTTCATAGCTGGAGAGGAGAGGTCAATTCCTGACTTCAAATCTTCAAGGAAGAGGCTGACTCTCCTGTTAGGGGCTAATGAAGTTGGTGACTTTAAGTTGAAGCAATACTCATTGGCCATTCTGGAAATCCTGGGACCCTTAAGAATTATGCTAAATCTACCCTATCTGTGCTATAGAAATGGAACAACAAAGCCTACATGATAGCACATCAGTTTACAGTATGGTTTACTGAGTATTTTAAGCCCACTATGGAGACCTACTGCTCAGAAAGAAAGGTACCTTTTAAAACATTACTGCTCACTGACAAAGCACCTGGTCACCCAAGAGCTCTGATGGAGATGTACACGGAGCTGAATATTGTTTCCATGCCTGCTAACACAACACCCATTCTGCAGTCCATGAATCAAGGAGTAATTTCAACTTTCAAGTCTTATTATTTAAGAAATGCATTGTTTAAGAAAGGCTATAGCTGCCATAGAGAGTGATTTCTCTGATGGATCTGGGCAAAGTAAATTGAAAACCCTCTGGAAAAGATTTACCATTCTAGATTCCATTAAGAATATTCATGATTCATGGCAGGAGATAAAAATATCAACATTAACAGGAGTTTGGAAGAAGTTGACTCCAGCCCTCATGGATGACTTTAGGGGTTCAAGACTTCACTGGAGGAAGTCACTGCAGATGGGGTGGAAACAGTAAGAGAACTAGAATTAGAAGTGGAGCTTGAAGATGTGGCTGAATTGCTGCAATCTCAGGATGAAACCTGAACGGATAAGGAGTTTCTTCTTATGAATGAGTCAAGAAAGTGGCTTCTTGAGATGGAATCTACTCTTATGAAATTGCTGAGAACATTTCTGAAGTGACAACAAAAAGTTAGAATATTCCATAAACTTAGTTGGTAAAGCAGTAGCAAGGTTGAGAGGACCGACTCCTATTTTGAAAGAAGTTCTAGTGAGAGGAAAATGCTATCAAACAGCATCACATGCTACAGAGAAACCTTTCATGAAGGGAAGAGTCAACTGAAGTGGCACACTTCATTGCTGTCCTATTTTAAGTTGCCACTGACACCCCAACCTTCAGCAACTGTCATCCAATCAGTCAGCTGCCATCAACATCAAAGCAGGACCCCACCAGCAAAAAACTTATGACTCACCAAAGGATCAATTGTTAGTATTATGGTATTTTTAATTAAGGTATGTACATTGTTTAGACATAATGCTATTGCACACTTAACAGACTCCAGTATAGCATGAACATGACTTTTACATGTACTAGAAGACCAAAAAAATCTGTGGGACTCACTTTATTGTAATGTTCGCTTTACTGCAGTGGTATGGAATGGAACCCGCACTATCTCCTAGGTGTACCTGTGTTTAGTTTAAACCTAGACCTCTCTTCAGTGGCGACCTCAGTCTACACCCACTCACAGCCATCTCTGGGCTCATGTAAAGTGCCATCTCAGTCACACCTTGGCATGATCTAGCTTTCTATCTCCCATCACCCAATAAAGCTAAAGCAGTATCTTATGGTTTTAATTTGCTATTCTCCAATTACCAAAGAGTTTAAGGATCTTCTTGTATTGCTGCTGTTGTCACCTCATGAAATAACAGCTTCTCAATTAGGTAATGCATATGGTAAAGTGGCCCCCAGCATTTGATCTACTCTCTTTAGCCAAAGGATAATAAAGATGAAAACAAGCTTCAGGGCTCAACTATTTGTGGCTTTCCCACCTAACTCCAGTAATAAGAGTAACAGAGAAAGGAATGAAGGTACTGAACAAATAAATCAGTGTCTTGAAAATGTGTTCTCTGCTTTCCAGTGAAGAAACCATTGTTTTGTGCTCATCTGCAGGGCCTGACCTCAGCACATCCTCTGCCTAGGACTGTCCTTGACCAGCTAAGAGACCTGGTTGTGGAGAAGCCACAGGGACTCAGGGGTTCGTGGGAGTTCATGTGGTCAGGCACTCAGAAAGGTCCTGTTTCCCCATGTGGGCACGAACTGGTGATAGGGGTGGGGATGAACCCTGGAAAAAGAGGCCAAGGCAGGCCTACCTGGCATGTTGAAGGAACAGCAGAGAGGCCAACCTAGGTGGTCAGCTGCCGAGGGAGTAGGTGATGCCAGAAGTGAGGGATCATAGGCTGGGGTGGACTGTGCAGTCCCCCACAGGCTGACATGAAGCTTCTCTGAGAGAACGTGGGTTGCTGCAGAGCCTTCCACACAACAGGGGCAGGCTCTGGCTTTTTATTTTAAATTAATGTTATTGTGTAGTTATAAGGTGTGCAACATGTTCCGGGATAGAGAGCAAAAATGGTTACTCTAGGGAAGCAAATTAACATACATCACCTCCCAGAGTTATCCATTTTAGGGGATTTTGTGGGAGGAGTCATTCAGCAGGAATCCCAAATACAGTGCAGTCTTATGGCCTATAGTTCTGGAGTTATGGATCAGCCCTCCAGGATGGCTCATCCTACACAGATTTTTAAAGGAATCCACTTACCGGTTGAGTTGAGAGTGAAGTGTTGAAATGGGAGGAAGAGAAGCAAGGTTCCCATGTCTCCTGGGTAGTAGAGGAGAGTGCCCAGGCTGTGGGCTGCAAGCCACAGGCTATGCAGTGGAGGGCAGGGTCTGTGGCTATGGGAAGAGCCCATGGCATCCTTTCACAGGCCCACTGGGGGCTGTTGGAGAACAGGATTCAGAGATGGCTTCAGGGTGTCTGCCTGAGGATTGCAGGGATTGGGCACATCATTTTTGCCGAAGTGAGTTAGAGATGGATAGCATTTGGGAGAGATAACCAGGCTAAGGAGGTAAGTGTAGGCCACTGAGGGAGGCATGTAAGAAAGAGGATTAAGTGCAGAAGCCAAGGATCCACACGAAGAGGGCAGAGCGGAGGATCCATGAAGGAGAGGAACCAGGACTAGCAGGGTGAGTCCTAAGGAGCCAAGAAAGGAAGCCACCAAGGAGAGAGCAGCCTACACACACAAATCAACTTGATATGGATTAAGGCTTAAACATAAGCCCTGAAACTGTAAAGCTAGTAGAAACATACGGAAAAATCTCCATGACTTGGCGTGGGCAGTGACTTGACCCCAAAACCACAAGCAACAAAAACAAAAATAAACTGGACGGTATCACGCTAAAAAAAAAAACTTCTGCACAACAAAGGAAATAATCAAGAGTGAAGAGACAACCCACAGATGGGAGAGAATATTTGCAAACCATACAGTGCAATGAGTGGTGAATATTCAAAATATACATGGAACACCAACAACTCATAGCAGAAATGCAAATAACCCAATTAAGAAATGGTCAAAGGACCTGAATAGACATTTCTCAAAAGACATAATGGCCCACAAAACCTTTGCACACTGTCAGTAGGAATGTAAGTTAGCTCAGCAACCATGGAAAACAGAATGGAAATTCCTCAAACAAGTAGAAACAACTACCACATGATCCAGCATTCCTATTACTGGGAATTTATTCAAAGGAAATGAAACCAGAACCAGAACATCAGAGAAACACCTCCATCCCCATGTTGACTACAGCATTACTCACAATAGCCAAGATGTGGATCCACCCTAAGAATCCATCAGCAAATGAGTGCATAAAGAAAATGTGGTGCTTATACACAATGGAATACCATTTAGCCTTTAAAAAGGAGTCCTGTTATTTGTAGAAACACAGGTGGAACTAGAGGTCATTATGTGAAGTAAAATAAATCAGGCAAGAAAAACACTACATGATCTCACTCGTGTGGAAGCTAATAAATTTGAATGCATACACACACATAACATTGTTCCTCATAAATACTGGGATGCCCCCCAAGATGTATATGCATTTTAAGAGATGTTATCTATGTATTGCTTTTTCAAAGTTGAACTGAATTATGGTAGCAATGTGTAGTATGCTGTTCACGTAAAAGATGGTGTTAATCTTGTTATCAGTTTATATTGAGCATTAAATTTTTAAGTTTTCCTTTCTTAAAATGTATACATTTTTTTTGGCACCACCCAGTGTGTGTGTGTGTGTGTGTGTGTGTGTGTGTG